>NC_060128.1:1399460-1648628 GCF_021461395.2 Schistocerca americana
TTCATCGTCAATAAGAAGGTCCAAGGGATACAGTAAACCTGAAGTGAAACATCGGAATCTAAAACTGGAATCACAGGAGAGGTTCAAATGATAGAAAGGTAGAGTGTCCGTCCTCTTGTACTTAAGTCGACATTGTGCCTTCTGATTTTAATTCCGATGCAATTTTTGTGTTTCATCGTCAATAAGAAGGTGCAAGGCATACAGTAAACCTGGAGTGAAGCATCGGAATCTAAAACTGGAATCACAGGAGAGGTTCAATTCATAGGAAGTGAGAGTGTCAGTCCTCTTGTACTTAAGTCGGCATTGTGCCTTTTGTATTAAATTCCGATGCAATTTCTGTGTTTCATCGTCAATAAGAAGTGCAAGGTATACAGTAAAACTGAAGTGAAGCATCGGAATCTAAAACTCGACTCATAGGAGAGGTTCAAATCATACAAAGAGTGAGTGACAGTCCTCTTTTACTTAAGTCGGCATTGTGCCTTTTGTATTAAATTCCAATGAAATTTCTGTGTTTCATCGTCAATAAGAAGGTCCAAGGGATACAGTAAACCTGAAGTGAAGCATCGGAATCTAAAACTGGACTCACAGAAGAGGTTGAAATCTAAGTAAGGGAGAGGTCAGTCCTCTTGTACTTAAGTCGCAATTGTGCCTTTTGTATTAAATTCGGATGCAATTTCTGTGTTTCATCGTCAATAAGAAGGTGCAAGGTATACAGTAAACCTGGAGTGAAGCAACGGAATCTAAAACTGGACTCACAGGAGAGGTTCAAATCATAGAAAGGGAAAGTGTCAGTCCTCTTGTACTTAAGTCGGCATTGTGCCTTTTGTATTAAATTCGGATGCAATTTCTTTGTTTCATCGTCAATAAGAAAGTGCAAGGTATACAGTAAACCTGAAGTGAAGCATCGGAATCGAAAACTGGACTTACAGGAGAGGTTAAAATCATAGAAGGAGAGAGTGACAGTCCTCTTTTACTTAAGTCGGCATTGTGCATTTTGTATTAAATTCCGTTGAAATTTCTGTGTTTCATCGTCAATAAGAAGGTGCAAGTTATACAGTAAACCTGAAGTGAAGTATCGGAATCTAAAACTGGACTCACAGGAGAGGTTCAAATCATAGAAAGGGAAAGTGTCAGTCCTCTTGTACTTAAGTCGGCATTGTGCCTTTTGTATTAAATCCGGATGCAATTTCTGTGTTTCATCGTCAATAAGAAGCTGCAAGGTATACAGTAAACCTGAAGTGAAGCATCGGAATCGAAAACTGGGCTCACAGGAGAGGTTAAAATCATAGAAAGAGAGAGTGACAGTCCTCTTTTACTTAAGTCGGCATTGTGCCTTTTGTATTAAATTCCGTTGAAATTTTTGTGTTTCATCGTCAATAAGAAGGTGCAAGGTATACAGTAAACCTGAAGTGAAGCATCGGAATCTAAAACTGGACTCACAGGAGAGGTTCAAATCATAGAAAGGGAAAGTGTAAGTCCTCTTGTACTTAAGTCGGCATTGTGCAATTTGTATCAAATTTGGATGCAATTTCTGTGTTTCATCGTCAATAAGAAGGTGCAAGGTATACAGTAAACCTGAAGTGAAGCATCGGAATCTAAAACTGGACTCACAGGAGAGATTAAAATCATAGAAAGAGAGAGTGACAGTCCTCTTTTACTTAAGACGGCATTGTGCCTTTTGTATTAAATTCCGATGCAATTTCTGTGTTTCATCGTCATTAAGAAGGTGCAAGGTATACAGTAAACCTGAAGTGAAGCATCGGAATCTAAAACTGGACTCACAGCAGAGGTTCAAATCATAGAAAGTGAGAGTGTCAGTCCTCTTGTACTTAAGTCGGCATTGTGCCTTTTGTAGTAAATTCGCATGCAATTTCTGTTTTCCATCGTCAATAAGAAGGTCCAAAGGATACAGTAAACCTGAAGTGAAGCATCGGAATCTAAAACTGGACTAACGGGAGAGGTTCAAATCACAGAAAGTGAGAGTGTCAGTCCTCTTTTACTTAAGTCGGCATTGTGCCTTTTGTACTAAATTCCGATGCAATTTATGTGTTTCATCGTCAATAAGAAGGTGCAAGGTATACAGTAAACCTGAAGTGAAGCATCGGAATCTAAAACTGGAATCTCAGGAGAGGTTCAAATCTTAGAAAGTGCGAGAGTCACTCCTCTTGTACTTAAGTCGGCATTGTGCCTTTTGTACTAAATTCGGATGCAATCTCTGTGTTTCATCGTCAACAAGAAGGTTCAAGGTATACAGTAAACCTGAAATGAAGCATCAGATTCTAAAACTGGACTCACAGAAGAGGTTCAAATCATAGAAGGTGAGTGTGTCAGTCCACTTGTACATAAGTCGGCATTGTGCTTTTTGTATTAAATTCTGATGTTATTTCTGTGTTTCATCGTCAATAAGAAGGTGCAAGGTATACAGTAAACCTGAAGTGAAGCATCGGAATCTAAAACTAGACTCACAGGAGACGTACAAATCATAGAAAGAGAGAGTGACAGTCCTCTTTTACTTAAGACTGCATTGTGCCTTTTGTATTAAATTCCGATGAAATTTCTGTGTTTCATCGTCAATAAGAAGGTGCAAGGTATACAGTAAACCTAAAGTGAAGCATCGGAATCTAAAACTGGACTCACAGGAGAGGTACAAATCATAGAAAGAGAGAGTGACAGTCCTCTTTTACTTAAGACTGCATAGTGCCTTTTGTATCAAATTCCGTTGAAATTTCTGTGTTTCATCGTCAATAAGAAGGTGCAAGGTATACAGTAAACCTGAAGTGAAGTATCGGAATCTAAAACTGGACTCACAGGAGAGGTTCAAATCATAGAAAGGGGAAGTGTCAGTCCTCTTGTACTTAAGTCGGCATTGTGCTTTTTGTATTAAATCCGGGTGCAATTTCTGTGCTTCATCGTCAATAAGAAGCTGCAAGGTGTACAGTAAACCTGAAGTGAAGCATCGGAATCGAAAATTGGACTCACAGGAGAGGTTAATATCATAGAAAGAGAGAGTGACAGTCCTCTTTTACTAAAGTCGGCATTGTGCCTTTTGTATTAAATTCCGATGCAATTTCTGTGTTTCATCGTCATTAAGAACGTGCAAGGTATACAGTAAACATGAAGTGAAGCATCGGAATCTAAAACTGGACTCACAGGAGAGGTTCAAATCATAGAAAGTGAGAGTGTCAGTCCTCTTGTACTTAAGTCGGCATTGTGCCTTTTGTATTAAATTCGCATGCAATTTCAATTTTCCATCGTCAATAAGAAGGTCCAAAGGATACAGTATACCTGAAGTGAAGCATCGGAATCTAAAACTGGACTAACGGGGAGGTTCAAGTCACAGAAAGTGAGCGTGTCAGTCCTCTTTTACTTAAGTCAGCATTGTGCCTTTTGTGTCAAATTCGGATGCAATTTTTGTGTTTCATCGTCAATAACAAGGTCCAAGGGATACAGTAACCCCAAAGTGAAGCATCGGAATCTAAAACTGGAATCACAGGAGAGGTCCAAATCATAGAAAATTAGAGTGTCAGTCCTCTTGTACTTAAGTCGACATTGTGCCTTTTGATTTTAATTCCGATGCAATTTTTGTGTTTCATCGTCAATAAGAAGGTGCAAGGTATACAGTAAACCTGAAGTGAAGCATCGGAATCTAAAACTGGTATCACAGGAGAGTTTGAAATCATAGAAAGTGAGAGTGTCTGTGATTTTGTATTTAAGTCGTCATTGTGCCGTTTGTATTAAATTCCGATGCTATTTCTGTGTTTCATCGTCAATAAGAACGTGCAAGGTATACAGTAAACCTGGAGTGAAGCATCGGAAACAAAAACTGGACTCACAGGAGAGGTTCAAATTATAGAAAGAGAGAGTGGCAGTCCTCTTTTACTTAAGTCGGCATTGTGCCTTTTGTATTAAATTCCGATGAAATTTCTGTGTTTTATCGTCTATAAGAAGGCCCTTGGGATACAGTAAACCTGAAGTGAAGCATCGGAATCTAAAACTGGACTCACAGGAGAGGTTCATATCATAGAAAGGGAAAGTGTCAGTCCTCTTGTACATAAGTCGGCATTGTGCCTTTTGTATTAAATTCGGATGCAATTTCTGTGTTTCATCGTCAATAAGAAGGTGCAAGGTATACAGTAAACCTGAAGTGAAGCATCGGAATCGAAAACTTGACTCACAGGAGAGGTTAAAATCATAGAGAGAGAGAGTGACAGTCCTCTTTTACTTAAATCGGCATTGTGCATATTGTATTAAATTCCGTTGAAATTTCTGTGTTTCATCGTCAATAAGAAGGGCAAGGTATACAGTAAATCTGAAGTGAAGCATCGGAATCTAAAACTGGACCCACAGGAGATGTTCAAATCATAGAAAGGGAAATAGTCAGTCCTCTTGTACTTAAGTCGGCATTGTGCCTTTTGTATTAAATTCGGATGCAATTTCTGTGTTTCATCGTCAATAAGAAGGTGCAAGGTATACAGTAAACCTGAAGTGAAGAATTGGAATCCAAAACTGGACTCACAGGAGAGGTTAAAATCATAGAAAGGGAGAGTGAAAGTCCTCTTTTACTTAAGTCGGCATTGTGCCTTTTGTATTAAATTCCGATGCAATTTCTGTGTTTCATCGTCAATAAGAAGGTGCAAGGTATACAGTAAGCCTGAAATGAAGCATCAGATTCGAAAAATGGACTCACAGGAGAGGTTCAAATCATAGAAGGTGAGAGTGTCAGTCCACTTGTACTTAAGTCGGCATTGTGGCTTTTGTATTAAATTGCGATGTTATTTCAGTGTTTCATCGTCAATAAGAAGGTGCAAGGTATACAGTAAACCTGAAGTGAAGCATTGGAATCTAAAAATGGAATCACAGGAGAGGTACAAATCATAGAAAGAGAGAGTGACAGTCCTCTTTTACTTAAGACTGCATTGTGCCTTTTGTATTAAATTCCGATAAAATTTCTGTGTTTTATCGTCAATAAGAAGGTGCAAGGTATACAGTAAACCTGAAGTGAAGCATCGGAATCTAAAACTGGACTCACAGGAGAGGTTCAAATCATGGAAAGTGAGAGTGTCAGTCCTCTTGTACTTAAGTCGAGATTGTGCCTTTTGTATTAAATTCCGATGCAATTTCTGTGTTTCATCGTCAATAAGAAGGTGCAAGGTATACAGTAAACCTGGAGTGAAGCATCGGAATCTATAACTGGACTCACAGGAGAGGTTCAAATTATAGAAAGAGAGAGTGACAGTCCTCTTTTACTTAAGTCAGCATTGTGCCTTTTGTATTAAATTCCGATGAAATTTCTGTGTTTCATCGTCAATAAGAAGGCCATAGGGATACAGTAAACCTGAAGTGAAGCATCGGAATCTAAAACTGGACTCACAGGAGAGGTTCAAATCATAGAAAGGGAAAGTGTCAGTCCTCTTGTACTTAAGTCGGCATTGTGCCTTTTGTATTAAATTCGGGTGCAATTTCTGTGTTTCATCGTCAATAAGAAGGTGCAAGGTATACAGTAAACCTGAAGTGAAGCATAGGAATCGAAAACTGGACTCACAGGAGAGGATAAAATCATAGAAAGAGAGAGTGACAGTCCTCTTTTACTTAAGTCGGCATTGTGCATATTGTATTAAATTCCGTTTAAATTTCTGTGTTTCATCGTCAATAAGAAGGTGCAAGGTATACAGTAAACCTGAAGTGAAGCATCGGAATCGAAAACTGGACTCACAGGAGAGGTTAAAATCATAGAAAGAGAGAGTGACAGTCCTCTTTTCCTTAAGTCGGCATTGTGCCTTTTGTATTAAATTTCGTTGAAATTTCTGTGTTTCATCGTCAATAAGAAGGTGCAAGGTATACAGTAAACCTGAAGTGAAGCATCGGAATCTAAAACTGGACTCACAGGAGAGGTTCAAATCATAGAAAGGGAAAGTGTCAGTCCTCTTGTTCTTAAGTCGGCATTGTGCATTTTGTATCAAATTCGGTTGCAATTTCTGTGTTTCATCGTCAATAAGAAGGTACAAGGTATACAGTAAACCTGAAGTGAAGAATCGGAATCCAAAACTGGACTCACAGGAGAGGTTAAAATCATAGAAAGAGAGAGTGAAAGTCCTCTTTTACTTAAGTCGGCATTGTGCCTTTTGTATTAAATTCCGATGCAATTTCTGTATTTCATCGTCAATAAGAAGGTGCAAGGTATACAGTAAACCTGAAATGAAGCATCAGATTCGAAAAATGGACTCACAGGTGAGGTTCAAATCATAGAAGGTGAGAGTGTCAGTCCACTTGTACTTAAGTCGGCATTGTGCCTTTTGTATTAAATTGTGATGTTATTTCTGTGTTTCATCGTCAATAAGAAGGTGCAAGGTATACAGTAAACCTGAAGTGAAGCATTGGAATCTAAAACTGGAATCACAGGAGAGGTACATATCATAGAAAGAGAGAGTGACAGTCCTCTTTTACTTAAGACTGCATTGTGCCTTTTGTATTAAATTCCGATAAAATTTCTGTGTTTCATCGTCAATAAGAAGGTGCAAGGTATACAGAAAACCTGATGTGAAGCATCGGAATCTAAAACTGGAATCACAGGAGAGGATCAAATCACAGAAAGTGAAAGTGTCTGTCCTCTTTTACTTAAGTCGGCATTGTGCCTTTTGTGTTAAATTCTGATGCAATTTCTGTGTTTCATCGTCAATAACAAGGTCCAAGGGATACAGTAAACCCGAAGTGAAGCATCGGAATCTAAAACTGGAATTACAGGAGAGTTCCAAATCATAGAAAGTTAGAGTGTCAATTCTCTTGTACTTAAGTCGACATTGTGCCTTTTGATTTTAATTCCGATGCAATTTTTGTGTTTCATCGTCAATAAGAAGGAGCTAGGTATACAGTAAACCTGAAGTGAAGCATCGGAATCTAAAACTGGACTCACAGGAGAGGTTCAAATCATGGAAAGTGAGAGTGTCAGTCCTCTTGTACTTAAGTCGACATTGTGCCTTTTGTATTAAAGTCCGATGCAATTTCTGTGTTTCATCGTCAATAAGAAGGTGCAAGGTATACAGTAAACCTGGAGTGAAGCATCGGAATCTATAACTATACTCACAGGAGAGGTTCAAATTATAGAAAGAGAGAGTGACAGTCCTCTTTTACTTAAGTCAGCATTGTGCCTTTTGTATTAAATTCCGATGAAATTTCTGTGTTTCATCGTCAATAAGAAGGCCCTAGGGATACAGTAAACCCGAAGTGAAGCATCGGAATCTAAAACTGGACTCACAGGAGAGGTTCAAATCATAGAAAGGGAAAGTGTCAGTTCTCTTGTACATAAGTCGGCATTGTGCCTTTTGTATTAAATTTCGTTGAAATTTCTGTGTTTCATCGTCAATAAGAAGGTGCAAGGTATACAGTAAACCTGAAGTGAAGCATTGGAATCGACAACTGGACTCACAGGAGAGGATAAAATCATAGAAAGAGAGAGTGACAGTCCTCTTTTACTTAAGTCGGCATTGTGCATATTGTATTAAATTCCGTTGAAATTTCTGTGTTTCATCGTCAATAAGAAGTTGCAAGGTATACAGTAAACCTGAAGTGAAGCATCGGAATCGAAAACTGGACTCACAGGAGGGGTTCAAATCATAGAAAGGGAAAGTGTCAGTTCTCTTGTACTTAAGTCGGCATTGTGCCTTTTGTATTAAATTTCGTTGAAATTTCTGTGTTTCATCGTCAATAAGAAGGTGCAAGGTATACAGTAAACCTGAAGTGAAGCATCGGAATCTAAAACTGGACTCACAGGAGAGGTTCAAATCATAGAAAGAGAGAGTGACAGTCCTCTTTTACTTAAGTCGGCATTGTGCCTTTTGTATTAAATTCCGATGCAATTTCTGTGTTTCATCGTCAATCAGAAGGTGCAAGGTATACAGTAAACCTGAAGTGAAGCATCGGAATCTAAAACTGGACTCACAGGAGAGGTTGAAATCATAGATAGTGAGAGAGACAGTTCTCTTTTACTTAAGTCGGCATTGTGCCTTTTGTATTAAATTCCGATGAAATTTCTGTTTTCCATCGTCAATAAGAAGGTCCAAAGGATACAGTAAACCTGAAGTGAAGCATCGGAATCTAAAACTGGACTAACAGGAGAGGTTCAAATCACAGTAAGTGAGAGTGTCAGTCCTCTTTTACTTAAGTCGGCATTCTGCCTTTTGTGTTAAATTCGGATGCAGTTTCTGTGTTTCATCGTCAATAAGAAGGTCCAAGGAATACAGTAAACCTGAAGTGAAGCATCGGAATCTAAAACTAGACTCAAAGGAGAGGTTCAAATCAGAGAAACTTAGAGTGTCAGTCCTCTTGTACTTAAGTCGGCATTGTGTCTTTTGTATTAAATTCGGATGCAATTTCTGTGTTTCATAGTCAATAAGAAGGTCCAAGGGATACAGTAAACCTGAAGTGAAGCATCGGAATCTAAAACTGGACTCACAGGAGAGGTTCAAATCATAGAAAATTTGACTGTCAGTCCTCTTGTACTTAAGTCGGCATTGTGCCTTTTGTATTAAATTCCGATGCAATTTCTGTGTTTCATCGTCAATAAGAAGGTGCAAGGTATACAGTAAGCCTGAAATGAAGCATCAGATTCGAAAAATGGACTCACAGGAGAGGTTCAAATCATAGAAGGTGAGAGTGTCAGTCCACTTGTACTTAAGTCGGCATTGTGGCTTTTGTAATAAATTGTGATGTTATTTCAGTGTTTCATCGTCAATAAGAAGGTGCAAGGTATACAGTAAACCTGAAGTGAAGCATTGGAATCTAAAACTGGAATCACAGGAGAGGTACAAATCATAGAAAGAGAGAGTGACAGTCCTCTTTTACTTAAGACTGCATTGTGCCTTTTGTATTAAATTCCGATAAAATTTCTGTGTTTTATCGTCAATAAGAAGGTGCAAGGTATACAGTAAACCTGAAGTGAAGCATCGGAATCTAAAACTAGACTCACAGGAGAGGTTCAAATCATGGAAAGTGAGAGTGTCAGTCCTCTTGTACTTAAGTCGAGATTGTGCCTTTTGTATTAAATTCCGGTGCAATTTCTGTGTTTCATCGTCAATAAGAAGGTGCAAGGTATACAGTAAACCTGGAGTGAAGCATCGGAATCTATAACTGGACTCACAGGAGAGGTTCAAATTATAGAAAGAGAGAGTGACAGTCCTCTTTTACTTAAGTCAGCATTGTGCCTTTTGTATTAAATTCCGATGAAATTTCTGTGTTTCATCGTCAATAAGAAGGCCATAGGGATACAGTAAACCTGAAGTGAAGCATCGGAATCTAAAACTGGACTCACAGGAGAGGTTCAAATCATAGAAAGGGAAAGTGTCAGTCCTCTTGTACTTAAGTCGGCATTGTGCCTTTTGTGTTAAATTCGGGTGCAATTTCTGTGTTTCATCGTCAATAAGAAGGCGCAAGGTATACAGTAAACCTGAAGTGAAGCATAGGAATCGAGAACTGGACTCACAGGAGAGGATAAAATCATAGAAAGAGAGAGTGACAGTCCTCTTTTACTTAAGTCGGCATTGTGCATATTGTATTAAATTCCGTTGAAATTTCTGTGTTTCATCGTCAATAAGAAGGTGCAAGGTATACAGTAAACCTGAAGTGAAGCATCGGAATCTAAAACTGGACTCACAGGAGAGGTTCAAATCATAGAAAGGGAAAGTGTCAGTCCTCTTGTTCTTAAGTCGGAATTGTGCATTTTGTATCAAATTCGGTTGCAATTTCTGTGTTTCATCGTCAATAAGAAGGTACAAGGTATACAGTAAACCTGAAGTGAAGAATCGGAATCCAAAACTGGACTCACAGGAGAGGTTAAAATCATAGAAAGAGAGAGTGAAAGTCCTCTTTTACTTAAGTCGGCATTGTGCCTTTTGTATTAAATTCCGATGCAATTTCTGTGTTTCATCGTCAATAAGAAGGTGCAAGGTATACAGTAAACCTGAAATGAAGCATCAGATTCGAAAAATGGACTCACAGGAGAGGTTCAAATCATAGAAGGTTAGAGTGTCAGTCCACTTGTACTTAAGTCGGAATTGTGCCTTTTGTATTAAATCCGGATGCAATTTCTGTGTTTCATCGTCAATAAGAAGCTGCAAGGTATACAGTAAACCTGAAGTGAAGCATCGGATTCGAAAACTGGACTCACAGGAGAGGTTAAAATCATAGAAAGAGAGAGTGAAAGTCCGCTTTTACTTAAGTCGGCATTGTGCCATTTGTACTAAATTCCGTTGAAATGTCTGTGTTTCATCGTCAATAAGAAGGTGCAAGGTATACAGTAAACCTGAAGTGAAGCATCGGAATCTAAAACTGGACTCACAGGAGAGGTTAAAATCATAGAAAGAGAGAGTGACAGTCCTCTCTTACTTAAGTCAGCATTGTGCCTTTTGTATTAAATTCCGATGCAATATCTGTGTTTCATCGTCATTAAGAAGGTGCAAGGTATACAGTAAACCTGAAGTGAAGCATCGGAATCTAAAACTGGACTCACAGGAGAGGTTCAAATCATAGAAAGTGAGAGTGTCAGTCCTCTTGTACTTAAGTCGGCATTGTGCCTTTTGTATTAAATTCGGATGCAATTTCTGTTTTCCATCGTCAATAAGAAGGTCCAAAGGATACAGTAAACCTAAAGTGAAGCATCGGAAACTAAAACTGGACTAACAGGAGAGGATCAAATCACAGAAAGTGAATGTGTCAGTTCTCTTTTACTTAAGTCGGCATTGCGCCTTTTGTGTTAAATTTGGATGCAATTTCTGTGTTTCATCGTCAATAACAAGGTCCAAGGGATACAGTAAACCCGAAGTGAAGCATCGGAATCTAAAACTGGAATCACAGGAGAGGTCCAAATCATAGAAAGTTAGAGTGTCAGTCCTCTTGTACTTAAGTCGACATTGTGCCTTTTGATTTTAATTCCGATGCAATTTTTGTGTTTCATCGTCAATAATAAGGTGCAAGGTATACAGTAAACCTGAAATGAAGCATCGGAATCTAAAACTGGACTCACAGGAGAGGTTCAAATCATAGAAAGGGAAAGTGTCAGTCCTCTTGTACTTAAGTCGGCATTGTGCCTTTTGTATTAAATTCGGATGCAATTTCTGTGTTTCATCGTCAATAAGAAGGTGCAAGGTATACAGTAAACCTGAAGTGAAGCATCGGAATCGAAAACTGGACTCACAGGAGAGGTTAAAATCATAGAAAGAGAGAGTGACAGTCCTCTTTTACTTAAGTCGGCATTGTGCCTTTTGTATTAAATTCCGTAGAAATTTCTGTGTTTCATCGTCAATAAGAAGGCGCAAGGTATACAGTAAACCTGAAGTGAAGCATCGGAATCTAAAACTGGACTCACTGGAGAGGTTCAAATCATAGAAAGGGAAAGTGTCCGTCCTCTTGTTCTTAAGTCGGCATTGTGCATTTTGTATCAAATTCGGATGCAATTTCTGTGTTTCTTCGTCAATAAGAAGGTGCAAGGTATACAGTAAACCTGAAGTGAAGCATCGGAATCCAAAACTGGACTCACAGGAGAGGTTAAAATCATAGAAAGAGATAGTGACAGTCCTCTTTTACTTAAGTCGGCATTGTGCCTTTTGTATTAAATTCCGATGCAATTTCTGTGTTTCATCGTCAATAAGAAGGTGCAAGGTATACAGTAAACCTGAAATGAATCATCAGATTCTAAAACTGGACTCACAGGAGAGGTTCAAATCATAGAAGGTGAGAGTGTCAGTCCACTTGTACTTAAGTCGGCATTGGGCCTTTTGTATTAAATTCTGATGTTATTTCTGTGTTTCATCGTCAATAAGAAGGTGCAAGGTATACAGTAATCCTGAAGTGAAGCATCGGAATCTAAAACTGGAATCACAGGTGAAGTACAAATCATAGAGAGAGTGACAGTCCTCTTTTACTTAAGACTGCATTGTGCCTTTTGTAATAAATTCCGATGTAATTTCAGTGTTTCATCGTCAATAAGAAGGTGCAAGGTATACAGTAAACCTGAAGTGAAGCATCGGAATCTAAAACTGGACTCACAGGAGAGGTTCAAACCATAGAAAGTGAGAGTGTCAGTCCTCTTGTACTTAAGTCGGCATTGTGCCTTTTGTATTAAATTCCGATGCAATTTCTGTGTTTCATCGTCAATAAGAAGGTGCAAGGTATACAGTAAACCTGAAGTGAAGCATCGGAATCTAAAACTGGAATCACAGGAGAGGATCAAATCACAGAAAGTGAAAGTGTCAGTCCTCTTTTACTTAAGTCTACATTGTGCCTTTTGTGTTGAATTCGGTTGCAATTTCTGTGTTTCATCGTCAATAACAAGGTCCAAGGGATACAGTAAACCCGAAGTGAAGCATCGGAATCTAAAACTGGAATTACAGGAGAGGTCCAAATCATAGAAAGTTAGAGTGTCAATCCTCTTTAACTTAAGTCGGCTTTGTGCCTTTTGTATTAAATTCCGATGAAATTTCTGTGTTTCATCGTCAATAAGAAGGCCCTAGGGATACAGTAAACCTGAAGTGAAGCATCGGAATCTAAAACTGGACTCACAGGAGAGGTTCAAATCATAGAACGGGAAAGTGTCAGTCCTCTTGTACTTAAGTCGGCATTGTGCCTTTTGTATTAAAATCGGGTGCAATTTCTGTGTTTCATCGTCAATAAGAAGGTGCAAGGTATACAGTAAACCTGAAGTGAAGCATCGGAATCGAAAACTGGACTCACAGGAGAGGTTAAAATCATAGAAAGAGAGAGTGACAGTCCTCTTTTACTTAAGTCGGCATTGTGCACATTGTATTAAATTCCATTGAAATTTCTGTGTTTCATCGTCAATAAGAAGGTGCAAGGTATACAGTAAACCTGAAGTGAAGCATCGGAATCTAAAACTGGACTCACAGGAGAGGTTCAAATCATAGAAAGGGAAAGTGTCAGTCCTCTTGTACTTAAGTCGGCATTGTGCCTTTTGTATTAAATTCGGATGCAGTTTCTGTGTTTCATCGTCAATAAGAAGGTGCAAGGCATACAGTAAACCTGATGTGAAGCATCGGCATCGAAAACTGGACTCACAGGAGAGGTTAAAATCATAGAAAGAGAGAGTGACAGTCCTCTTTTACTTAAGTCGGCATTGTGCCTTTTGTATTAAATTCCGTTGAAATTTCTGTGTTTCATCGTCAATAAGAAGGTGCAAGGTATACAGTAAACCTGAAGTGAAGCATCGGAATCTAAAACTGGACTCACAGGAGAGGTTCAAATCATAGAAAGGGAAAATGTCAGTCCTCTTGTTCTTAAGTCGGCATTGTGCATTTTGTATCAAATTCGGATGCAATTTCTGTGTTTCATCGTCAATAAGAAGGTGGAAGGTATACAGTAAACCTGAAGTGAAGCATCGGAATCAAAAACTGGACTCACAGGAGAGGTTAAAATCATACAAAGAGAGAGTAACAGTCCTCTTTTACTTAAGTCGGCATTGTGCCTTTTGTATTAAATTCCGATGCAATTTCTGTGTTTCATCGTCAGTAAGAAGGTGCAAGGTATACAGTAAACCTGAAGTGAAGCATCGGAATCTAAAACTGGACTCACAGGAGAGGTTCAAATCATAGAAAGGGAAAGTGTCAGTCCTCTTGTACTTAAGTCGGCATTGTGCCTTTTGTATTAAATTCGGATGCAGTTTCTGTGTTTCATCGTCAATAAGAAGGTGCAAGGCATACAGTAAACCTGATGTGAAGCATCGGCATCGAAAACTGGACTCACAGGAGAGGTTAAAATCATAGAAAGAGAGAGTCACAGTCCTCTTTTACTTAAGTCGGCATTGTGCCTTTTGTATTAAATTCCAATGAAATTTCTGTGTTTCATCGTCAATAAGAAGGTCCAAGGGATACAGTAAACCTGAAGTGAGGCATCGGAATCTAAAACTGGACTCACAGAAGAGGTTCAAATCATAGAAAGAGAGAGGGTCAGTCCTCTTGTACTTAAGTCGGAATTGTGCCTTTTGTATTAAATTCGGATGCAATTTCTGTGTTTCATCGTCAATAAGGAGGTGCAAGGTATACAGTAAACCGGGAGTGAAGCAACGGAATCTAAAACTGGACTCACAGGAGAGGTTCAAATCATAGAAAGGGAAAGTGTCAGTCCTCTTGTACTTAAGTCGGCATTGTGCCTTTTGTATTAAATTCGGATGCAATTTCTGTGTTTCATCGTCAATAAGAAGGTGCAAGGTATACAGTAAACCTGAAGTGAAGCATCGGAAACGAAAACTGGACTCACAGGAGAGGTGAAAATCATAGAAAGAGTGAGTGACAGTCCTCATTTACTTAAGTCGCCATTGTGCATATTGTATTAAATTCCGTTGAAATTTCTGTGTTTCATCGTCAATAAGAAGGTGCAAGGTATACAGTGAACCTGAAGTGAAGTATCGGAATCTAAAACTGGACTCACAGGAGAGGTTCAAATGATAGAAAGGGAATGTGTCAGTCCTCTTGTACTTAAGTCGGCATTGTGCCTTTTGTATTAAATCCGGATGCAATTTCTGTGTTTCATCGTCAATAAGAAGCTGCAAGGTATACAGTAAACCTGAAGTGAAGCATCGGAATCGAAAACTGGACTCACAGGAGAGGTTAAAATCATAGAAAGAGAGAGTGACAGTCCGCATTTACTTAAGTCGGCATTGCGCCTTTTGTATTAAATTCCGTTGAAATTTCTGTGTTTCATCGTCAATAAGAAGGTGCAAGGTATACAGTAAACCTGAAGTGAAGCATCGGAATCTAAAACTGGACTTACAGGAGAGGTTCAAATCATAGAAAGTGAAAGTGTCAGTGCTCTTGTACTTAAGTCGGCATTGTGCATTTTGTATCAAATTCGGATGCAATTTCTGTGTTTCATCATCAATAAGAAGGTGCAAGGTATACAGTAAACCTGAAGTGAAGCATCGGAATCGAAAACTGGACTCACAGGAGAGGTTAAAATCATAGAAAGAGAGAGTGACAGTCCCCTTTTACTTAAGTCGGCATTGTGCCTTTTGTATTAAATTCCGATGCAGTACTGTGTTTCATCGTCATTAAGAAGGTGCAAGGTATACAGTAAACCTGAAGTGAAGCATCGGAATCCAAAACTGGACTAACTGGAGAGGTTCAAATCACAGAAAGTGAGAGTGTCAGTCCTCTTTTACTTAAGTCAGCATTGTGCCTTTTGTATTAAATTCCAATGAAATTTCTGTGCTTCATCGTCAATAAGAAGGTGCAAGGTATACAGTAAACCTGAAGTGAAGCATCGGAATCTAAAACTGGACTCACAGGACAGGTTCAAATCATAGAAAGTGAGAGTGTCAGTCCTCTTGTACTTAAGTCGGCATTGTGCCTTTTGTATTAAATTCGGATGCAATTTCTGTTTTACATCGTCAATAAGAAGGTCCTAAGGAT
The DNA here is from genome assembly GCF_021461395.2 of Schistocerca americana. Classification (NCBI taxonomy): domain Eukaryota; kingdom Metazoa; phylum Arthropoda; class Insecta; order Orthoptera; family Acrididae; genus Schistocerca; species Schistocerca americana. Next base: position 1,414,871 of record NC_060128.1, read on the forward strand.
ACAGTAAACCTAAAGTGAAGCATCGGAATCTAAAACTGGACTAACATGAGAGGATCAAATCACAGAAAGTGAAAGTGTCAGTCCTCTTTTACTTAAGTCGGCATTGTGTCTTTTGTGTTAAATTCGGATGCAATTTCTGTGTTTCATCGTCAATAACAAGGTCCAAGGGATACAGTAAACACGAAGTGAAGCATCGGAATCTAAAACTGGAATCACAGGGGAGGTCTAAATCATAGAAAGTTAGAGTGTCAGTCCTGTTGTACTTAAGTCGACAATGTGCCTTTTGATTTTATTTCCGATGCAATTTTTGTGTTCCATCGTCAATAAGAAGGTGCAAGGTATACAGTAAACCTGAAGTGAAGCATCGGAATCTAAAACTGGAATCACAGGAGAGTTTGAAATCATAGAAAGTGAGAGTGTCTGTCCTTTTGTATTTAAGTCGTCATTGTGCCGTTTGTATTAAATTCCGATGCTATTTCTGTGTTTCATCGTCAATAAGAAGGTGCAAGGTATACAGTAAACCTGGAGTGAAGCATCGGAATCTAAAACTGGACTCACAGGAGAGGTTCAAATTATAGAAAGAGAGAGTGACAGTCCTCTTTTACTTAAGACGGCATTGTGCCTTTTGTATTAAATTCCGATGAAATTTCTGTGTTTCATCGTCAATAAGAAGGCCCTAGGCATACAGTAAACCTGAAGTGAAGCATCGGAATCTAAAACTGGACTCACAGGAGAGGTTCAAATCATAGGAATGGAAAGTGTTAGTCCTCTTGTACTTAAGTCGGCATTGCGCCTTTTGTATTAAATTCGGATGCAATTTCTGTGTTTCATCGTCAATAAGAAGGTGCAAGGTATACAGTAAACCTGAAGTGAAGCATCGGAATCTAAAACTGGAATCACAGGAGAGGTACAAATCATAGAAAGAGAGAGTGACAGTCCTCTTTTACTTAAGACTGCATTGTGCCTTTTGTATCAAATTCCGATGAAATTTCTGTGTTTCATCGTCAATAAGAAGGTGCAAGGTATACAGTAAACCTGAAGTGAAGCATCGGAATCTAAAACTGGACTCACAGGAGAGGTTCAAATCATAGAAAGTGAGAGTGTCAGTCCTCTTGTACTTAAGTCGGCATTGTGCCTTTTGTATTAAATTCCGATGCAATTTCTGTGTTTCATCGTCAATAAGAAGGTGCAAGGTATACAGTAAACCTGAAGTGAAGCATCGGAATCTAAAACTGGAATCACAGGAGAGGTTCAAATCATAGAAAGTGAGAGTGTCAGTCCTCTTGTACTTAAGTCGGCATTGTGCCTTTTGTATTAAATTCGGGTGCAATTTCTGTTTTCCATCGTCATTAAGAAAGTCCAAAGGATAAAGTAAACCTAAAGTGAAGCATCGGAATTTAAAACTGGACTAACAGGAGAGGCTCAAATCACAGAAAGTGAAAGTGTCAGTCCTCTTTTACTTAAGTCGGCATTGTGCTTTTTGTGTTAAATTCGGATGCAATTTCTGTGTTTCATCGTCAATAACAAGGTCCAAGGGATACAGTAAACCCGAAGTGAAGCATCGGAATCTAAAACTGGAATCACAGGAGAGGTCCAAATCATAGAAAGTTAGAGTGTCAGTCCTCTTGTACTTAAGTCGACATTGTGCCTTTTGAATTTAATTCCGATGCAATTTCTGTGTTTCATCGTCAGTAGGAAGGTGCAAGGTATACAGTAAACCTGAAGTGAAGCATCGGAATCTAAAACTCGACTCACAGGAGAGGTTCAAATCATACAAAGAGAGTGTGACAATCCTCTTTTACTTAAGTCGGCATTGTGCCTTTTGTATTAAATTCCAATGAAATTTCTGTGTTTCATCGTCAATAAGAAGGTCCAAGGGATACAGTAAACCTGAAGTGAGGCATCGGAATCTAAAACTGGACTCACAGAAGAGGTTCAAATCATAGAAAGAGAGAGGGTCAGTCCTCTTGTACTTAAGTCGGAATTGTGCCTTTTGTATTAAATTCGGATGCAATTTCTGTGTTTCATCGTCAATAAGGAGGTGCAAGGTATACAGTAAACCGGGAGTGAAGCAACGGAATCTAAAACTGGACTCACAGGAGAGGTTCAAATCATAGAAAGGGAAAGTGTCAGTCCTCTTGTACTTAAGTCGGCATTGTGCCTTTTGTATTAAATTCGGATGCAATTTCTGTGTTTCATCGTCAATAAGAAGGTGCAAGGTATACAGTAAACCTGAAGTGAAGCATCGGAAACGAAAACTGGACTCACAGGAGAGGTGAAAATCATAGAAAGAGTGAGTGACAGTCCTCATATAGTTAAGTCGCCATTGTGCATATTGTATTAAATTCCGTTGAAATTTCTGTGTTTCATCGTCAATAAGAAGGTGCAAGGTATACAGTGAACCTGAAGTGAAGTATCGGAATCTAAAACTGGACTCACAGGAGAGGTTCAAATCATAGAAAGGGAATGTGTCAGTCCTCTTGTACTTAAGTCGGCATTGTGCCTTTTGTATTAAATCCGGATGCAATTTCTGTGTTTCCTCGTCAATAAGAAGCTGCAAGGTATACAGTAAACCTGAAGTGAAGCATCGGAATCGAAAACTGGACTCACAGGAGAGGTTAAAATCATAGAAAGAGAGAGTGACAGTCCGCATTTACTTAAGTCGGCATTGTGCCTTTTGTATTAAATTCCGTTGAAATTTCTGTGTTTCATCGTCAATAAGAAGGTGCAAGGTATACAGTAAACCTGAAGTGAAGCATCGGAATCTAAAACTGGACTTACAGGAGAGGTTCAAATCATAGAAAGTGAAAGTGTCAGTGCTCTTGTACTTAAGTCGGCATTGTGCATTTTGTATCAAATTCGGATGCAATTTCTGTGTTTCATCATCAATAAGAAGGTGCAAGGTATACAGTAAACCTGAAGTGAAGCATCGGAATCCAAAACTGGACTCACAGGAGAGGTTAAAATCATAGAAAGAGAGAGTGACAGTCCCCTTTTACTTAAGTCGGCATTGTGCCTTTTGTATTAAATTCCGATGCAGTACTGTGTTTCATCGTCATTAAGAAGGTGCAAGGTATACAGTAAACCTGAAGTGAAGCATCGGAATCTAAAACTGGACTCACGGGAGAGGTTCAAATCGTAGAAAGTGAGAGTGTCAGTCCTCTTGTATTTAAGTCGGCATTGTGCCTTTTGTATTAAATTCGGATGCAATTTCTGTTTTCCATCGTCAATAAGAAGGTCCAAAGGATACAGTAACCCTGAAGTGAAGCATCGGAATCCAAAACTGGACTAACTGGAGAGGTTCAAATCACAGAAAGTGAGAGTGTCAGTCCTCTTTTACTTAAGTCAGCATTGTGCCTTTTGTATTAAATTCCAATGAAATTTCTGTGTTTCATCGTCAATAAGAAGGTGCAAGGTATACAGTAAACCTGAAGTGAAGCATCGGAATCTAAAACTGGACTCACAGGACAGGTTCAAATCATAGAAAGTGAGAGTGTCAGTCCTCTTGTACTTAAGTCGGCATTGTGCCTTTTGTATTAAATTCGGATGCAATTTCTGTTTTACATCGTCAATAAGAAGGTCCTAAGGATACAGTAAACCTAAAGTGAAGCATCGGAATCTAAAACTGGACTAACATGAGAGGATCAAATCACAGAAAGTGAAAGTGTCAGTCCTCTTTTACTTAAGTCGGCATTGTGTCTTTTGTGTTAAATTCGGATGCAATTTCTGTGTTTCATCGTCAATAACAAGGTCCAAGGGATACAGTAAACACGAAGTGAAGCAGCGGAATCTAAAACTGGAATCACAGGGGAGGTCTAAATCATAGAAAGTTAGAGTGTCAGTCCTGTTGTACTTAAGTCGACAATGTGCCTTTTGATTTTATTTCCGATGCAATTTTTGTGTTCCATCGTCAATAAGAAGGTGCAAGGTATACAGTAAACCTGAAGTGAAGCATCGGAATCTAAAACTGGAATCACAGGAGAGTTTGAAATCATAGAAAGTGAGAGTGTCTGTCCTTTTGTATTTAAGTCGTCATTGTGCCGTTTGTATTAAATTCCGATGCTATTTCTGTGTTTCATCGTCAATAAGAAGGTGCAAGGTATACAGTAATCCTGGAGTGAAGCATCGGAATCTAAAACTGGACTCACAGGAGAGGTTCAAATTATAGAAAGAGAGAGTGACAGTCCTCTTTTACTTAAGACGGCATTGTGCCTTTTGTATTAAATTCCGATGAAATTTCTGTGTTTCATCGTCAATAAGAAGGCCCTAGGCATACAGTAAACCTGAAGTGAAGCATCGGAATCTAAAACTGGACTCACAGGAGAGGTTCAAATCATAGGAATGGAAAGTGTTAGTCCTCTTGTACTTAAGTCGGCATTGCGCCTTTTTTATTAAATTCGGATGCAATTTCTGTGTTTCATCGTCAATAAGAAGGTGCAAGGTATACAGTAAACCTGAAGTGAAGCATCGGAATCTAAAACTGGAATCACAGGAGAGGTACAAATCATAGAAAGAGAGAGTGACAGTCCTCTTTTACTTAAGACTGCATTGTGCCTTTTGTATCAAATTCCGATGAAATTTCTGTGTTTCATCGTCAATAAGAAGGTGCAAGGTATACAGTAAACCTGAAGTGAAGCATCGGAATCTAAAACTGGACTCACAGGAGAGGTTCAAATCATAGAAAGTGAGAGTGTCAGTCCTCTTGTACTTAAGTCGGCATTGTGCCTTTTGTATTAAATTCCGATGCAATTTCTGTGTTTCATCGTCAATAAGAAGGTGCAAGGTATACAGTAAACCTGAAGTGAAGCATCGGAATCTAAAACTGGAATCACAGGAGAGGTTCAAATCATAGAAAGTGAGAGTGTCAGTCCTCTTGTACTTAAGTCGGCATTGTGCCTTTTGTATTAAATTCGGATGCAATTTCTGTTTTCCATCGTCATTAAGAAGGTCCAAAGGATAAAGTAAACCTAAAGTGAAGCATCGGAATTTAAAACTGGACTAACAGGAGAGGATCAAATCACAGAAAGTGAAAGTGTCAGTCCTCTTTTACTTAAGTCGGCATTGTGCTTTTTGTGTTAAATTCGGATGCAATTTCTGTGTTTCATCGTCAATAACAAGGTCCAAGGGATACAGTAAACCCGAAGTGAAGCATCGGAATCTAAAACTGGAATCACAGGAGAGGTCCAAATCATAGAAAGTTAGAGTGTCAGTCCTCTTGTACGTAAGTCGACATTGTGCCTTTTGAATTTAATTCCGATGCAATTTTTGTGTTTCATCGTCAATAAGAAGGTGCAAGGTATACAGTAAACCTTAAGTGAAGCATCGGAATCTAAAACTGGAATCACAGGAGAGTTTGAAATCATAGAAAGTGAGAGTGTCTGTCCTTTTGTATTTAAGTCGTCATTGTGCCGTTTGTATTAAATTCCGATGCTATTTCTGTGTTTCATCGTCAATAAGTAGGTGCAAGGTATACAGTAAACCTGGAGTGAAGCATCGGAATCTAAAACTGGATCACAGGAGAGGTTCAAATTATAGAAAGGGAGAGTGACAGTCCACTTTTACTTAAGTCGGCATTGTGCCATTTGTATTAAATTCCGATGAAATATCTGTGTTTCATCGTCAATAAGATAGCCCTAGGGATACAGTAAACCTGAAGTGAAGCATCGGAATCTAAAACTGGACTCACAGGAGAGGTTCAAATCATAGGAAGGGAAAGTGTCAGTCCTCTTGTACTTAAGTCGGCATTGTGCCTTTTGTATTAAATTCGGATGCAATTTCTGTGTTTCATCGTCAATAAGAAGGTGCAAGGTATACAGTAAACCTGAAGTGAAGCATCGGAATCGAAATCTGGACTCACAGGAGAGGTTACAAACATAGAAAGAGAGAGTGACTGTCCTCTTTCACTTAAGTCGGCATTGTGCATATTGTATTAAATTCCGTTGAAATTTCTGTGTTTCATCGTCAATAAGAAGGTGCAAGGTATACAGTAAACCTGAAGTGATGTTTCGGAATCTAAAACTGGACTCACAGGAGAGGTTCAAATCATAGAAAGGGAAAGTGTCAGTCCTCTTGTACTTAAGACGGCATTGTGCATTTTGTTCAAATTCGGATGCAATTTCTGTGTTTCATCGTCAATAAGACGGTGCAAGGTATACAGTAAACCTGAAGTGAAGCATCGGAATCCAAAACTGGACTCACAGGAGAGGTTCAAATCATAGAAAGAGTGACAGTCCTCTTTTACTTAAGTCGGCATTTTGTTTTTTGTATTAAATTCCGATGAAATTTCTGTGTTTCATCGTCAATAAGAAGGTGCAAGGTATACAGTAAACCTGAAGTGAAGCATTGGAATCTAAAACTGGAATCACAGGAGAGGTACAAATCATAGAAAGGGAGAGTGACTGTCCTCTTTTACTTAAGACTGCATTGTGCCTTTTGTATCAAATTCCGATGAAATTTCTGTGTTTCATCGCCAATAAGAAGGTGCAAGGTATACAGTAAACCTGAAGTGAAGCATCGGAATCTAAAACTGGAATCACAGGAGAGGTTCAAATCATAGAAAGTGAGAGTGTCAGTCCTCTTGTACTTAAGTCGGCATTGTGCCTTTTGTATTAAATTCGGATGCAATTTCTGTTTTCCATCGTCATTAAGAAGGTCCAAAGGATACAGTAAACCTAAAGTGAAGTATCGGAATCTAAAACTGGACTAACAGGAGAGGATCAAATCACAGAAAGTGAAAGTGTCAGTCCTCTTTTACTTAAGTCGGCATTGTGCCTTTTGTGTTAAATTCGGATGCAATTTCTGTGTTTCATCGTCAATAACAAGGTCCAAGGGATACAGTAAACCCGAAGTGAAGCATCGGAATCTAAAACTGGAATCACAGGAGAGGTCCAAATCATAGAAAGTTAGAGTGTCAGTCCTCTTGTACTTAAGTCGACATTGTGCCTTTTGATTTTAATTCCGATGCAATTTTTGTGTTTCATCGTCAATAAGAAGGTGCAAGGTATACAGTAAACCTGGAGTGAAGCATCGGAATCGAAAACTGGACTCACAGGAGAGGTTAAAATCATAGAAAGAGAGAGTGACAGTCCTCTTTTACTTAAGTCGGCATTGTGCCTTTTGTATTAAATTCGGATGCAATTTCTGTGTTTCATCGTCAATAAGAAGGTGCAAGGTATACAGTAAACCTGAAGTGAAGCATCGGAATCTAAAACTGGACTCACAGGAGAGGTTCAAATCATAGAAAGGGAAACTGCCAGTCCTCTTGTTCTTAAGTCGGCAATGTGCATTTTGTATCAAATTCGGATGCAATTTCTGTGTTTCATCGTCAATAAGAAGGTGCAAGGTATACAGTAAACCTGAAGTGAAGCATCGGAATCTAAAACTGGACTCACAGGAGAGGTTCAAATCATAGAAAGGAAAGGTGTCAGTCCTCTTGTAGTTAAGTCGGCATTGTGCCTTTTGTATCAAATTCGGATGCAATTTCTGTGTTTCATCGTCAATAAGAAGGTGCAAGGTATACAGTAAACCTGAAGTGAAGCATCGGAATCTAAAACTGGACTCACAGAAGAGGTTCAAATCATAGAAAGGGAGAGGGTCAGTCCTCTTGTACTTAAGTCGACATTGTGCCTTTTGTATTAAATTCGGATGCAATTTCTGTGCTTCATCGTCAATAAGAAGGTGCAAGGTATACAGTAAACCTGAAGTGGAGCATCGGAATCTAATACTGGACTCACAGGAGAGGTTCAAATCATAGATAGTGAGATTGTCAGTCCTCTTGTACTTAAGTCGGCATTGTGAATTTTGTATTAAATTCCGATGCAAATTCTGTGTTTCATCGTCAATAAGAAGGTGCAAGGTATTCAGTAAACCTGAAGTGAAACATTGGAATCTAAAACTGGAATCACAGGAGAGTTTCAAATCATAGAAAGTGAGAGTGTCAGTCCTTTTGTCTTTAAGTCGGCATTGTGCCTTTTGTATTAAATTACGATGCTATATCTGTGTCTCATCGTCAATAAGAAGGTGCAAGGTATACAGTAAACCTGGAGTGAAGCATCGGAATCTAAAACTGGACTCACAGGAGAGGTTCAAATCATAGAAAGACAGAGGGACAGTCCTCTTTTACTTAAGTCGGCATTGTGCCTTTGTATTAAATTCCGATGCTCTTTCTGTGTTTCATCGTCAATAAGAAGGACCTAGGGATACAGTAAACCTAAAGTGAAGCATTGGAATCTAAAACTGGACTCACAGGAGAGGTTCAATTCATAGAAAGGGAAAGTGTCAGTCCTCTTGTACTTATGTCGGCATTGTGCCTTTTGTATTAAATTCGGATGCAATTTCTGTGTTTCATCGTCAATAAGAAGGTGCAAGGTATACAGTAAACCTTAATTGAAGCATCGGAATCTAAAACTGGAATCACAGGAGAGGTTCAAATCATAGAAAGTGAGAGTGTCAGTCCTCTTGTACTTAAGTCGGCATTGTGCCTTTTGAATTAAATTCGGAACTATTTCTGTGTTTCATCGTCAATACGAAGGAGCAAGGTATACAGTGAACCTGAAGTGAAGCATCGGAATCTAAAACTGGACTCACAGGAGAGGTTCAAATCATAGAAAGAGAGAGTGACAGTCCTCTTTTACTTAAGTCGACATTGTGCCTTTTGTATTAAATTCCGATGAAGTTTCTGTGTTTCATCGTCAATAACAAGGTGCAAGGTATACAGTAAACCTGAAGTAAAGCATCGGAATCTAAAACTGGACTCACAGGAGGGGTTCAAATCATAGAAAGTGAGAGTGCCAGTCCTCTTGTACTTAAGTCGGCATTGTGCCTTTTGTATTAAATTCCAATGAAATTTCTGTGTTTCATCGTCAATAAGAAGGTCCAAGGGAAACAGTAAACCTAAAGTGAAGTATCGGAATCTAAAACTGGACACACAGGAGGGGTTCAAATCATAGAAAGGGATAGCGTCAGTCCTCTTGTACTTAAGTCGGCATTGTGCCTTTTGTATTAAATTTGGATGCAATTTCTGTGTTTCATCGTCAATAAGAAGGGGCAAGGTATACAGGAAACCTGAAGTGAAGCATCGGCATCTAAAACTGGACTCACAGGAGAGGTTCAAATCATAAGAAGTGAGAGTGTCAGTCCTCTTGTACTTAAGTCGGCATTGTGCATTTTGTATTAAATTCCGATGCAATTTCTGTGTTTCATCATCAATAAGAAGGTGCAAGGTATACAGTAAACCTGAAGAGAAGCATCGTAATCTAAAACTGGGCTCACAGGAGAGGTTCAAATCAAAGAAAGTGACAGTGTCAGTCCTCTTGTACTTAAGTCGGCATTGTGCCTTTTGTATTAGATTCGGATGCAATTTCTGTTTTCCATCGTGAATAAGAAGATCCAAACGATACAGTAAACCTGAAGTGAAGCATCGGAATCCAAAACTGGACTAACGGGAGAGGTTCAAATCACAGAAAGTAAGAGTGTAAGTCCTCTTTTACTTAAGTCAGCATTGTGCCTTTTGTATTAAATTCCAATGAAATTTCTGTGTTTCATCGCCAATAAGAAGGTCCAAGGGATACAGTAAACCTGAAGTGAAGCATCGGAATCTAAAACTGGACTCACAGAAGAGGTTCAAATCATAGAAAGGGAGAGGGTCAGTCCTCTTGTACTTAAGTCGACATTGTGCCTTTTGTATTAAATTCGGGTGCAATTTCTGTGCTTCATCGTCAATAAGAAGGTGCAAGGTATACAGTAAACCTGAAGTGAAGCATCGGAATCTAATACTGGACTCACAATAGTGGTTCAAATCGTAGATAGTGAGAGTGTCAGTCCTTTTGTACTTAAGTCGGCATTGTGAATTTTGTATTAAATTCCGATGCAATTTCTGTGTTTCATCGACAATAAGAAGGTGCAAGGAATTCAGTAAACCTGAAGTGAAACATCTAAATCTAAAACTGGAATCACAGGAGAGTTTCAAATCATAGAAAGTGAGAGTCTCAGTCCTTTTGTATTTAAGTCGGCATTGTGCCTTTTGTATTAAATTCCGATGCTATAACTGTGTCTCATCGTCAATAAGAAGGTGCAAGGTATACAGTAAACCTGGAGGGAAGCAGCGGAATCTAAAACTGGACTCACAGGAGAGGTTCAAATCATAGAAAGACAGAGGGACAGTCCTCTTTTACTTAAGTCGGCATTGTGCCTTTTGTATTAAATTCCGATGCAATTTCTGTGTTTCATCGTCAATAAGAAGGACCTAGGGATACAGTAAACCTAAAGTGAAGCATCGGAATCTAAAACTGGACTCACAGGAGAGGTTCAATTCATAGAAAGGGAAAGTGTCAGTCCTCTTGTACTTAAGACGGCATTGTGCCTTTTGTATTAAATTCGGATGCAATTTCTGTGTTTCATCGTCAATAAGAAGGTGCAAGGTATACAGTAAACCTGAAGTGAAGCATCGGAATCTAAAACTGGACTCACAGGAGAGGTTCAAATCATAGAAAGTGAGAGTGTCAGTCCTCTTGTACTTAAGTCGGCATTGTGCCTTTTGTATTACATTCGGATGCATTTTCTGTGTTTCATCGTCAATACGAAGGTGCAAGGTATACAGTTAACCTGAAGTGAAGCATCGGAATCTAAAACTGGACTCACAGTAGAGGTTCAAATCATAGAAAGAGAGAGTGACAGTCCTCTTTTACTTAACTCGACATTGTGCCTTTTGTAATACATTCCGATGAAATTTCTGTGTTTCATCGTCAATAAGAAGGTGCAAGGTATACAGTAAACCTGAAGTGAAGCATCGGAATCTAAAACTGGACTCACAGGAGAGGTTCAAATCATAGAAAGTGAGAGTGTCAGTCCTCTTGTACTTAAGTCGGCATTGTGCCTTTTGTATTAAATTCGGATGCAATTTCTGTTTTCCATCGTCAATTAAAAGGTCCAAAGGATACAGTAAACCTGAAGTGAAGCATCGGAATCCAAAACAGGACTAACGGGAGAGGTTCAAATCACAGAAAGTGAGAGTGTCAGTCCTCTTTTACTTAAGTCAGCATTGTGCCTTTTGTATTAAATTCCAATGAAATTTCTGTGTTTCATCGTCAATAAGAAGGTCCAAGGGATACAGTAAACCTGAATAGAAGCATCGGAATCTAAAACTGGCCTCACAGAAGAGGTTCAAATCATAGAAAGGGAGAGGGTCAGTCCTTTTGTATTTAAGTCGGCATTGTGCCTTTTGTATTAAATTCCGATGCTATATCTGTGTCTCATCGTCAATAAGAAGGTGCAAGGTATACAGTAAACCTGGAGTGAAGCAGCGGAATCTAAACCTGGACTCACAGGAGAGGTTCAAATCATAGAAAGACAGAGGGACAGTCCTCTTTTACTTAAGTCGGCATTGTGCCTTTTGTATTAAATTCCGATGCAATTTCTGTGTTTCATCGTCAATAAGAAGGACCTAGGGATACAGTAAACCTAAAGTGAAGCATCGGAATCTAAAACTGGACTCACAGGAGAGGTTCAATTCATAGAAAGGGAAAGTGTCTAACCTTTTGTATTTCCGTCGTCATTGTGCCGTTTGTATTAAATTCCGATGCTATTTCTGTGTTTCATCGTCAATAAGAAGGTGCAAGGTATACAGTAAACCTGGAGTGAAGCATCGGAATCTAAAACTGGACTCACAGGAGAGGTTCAAATTATAGAAAGAGAGAGTGACAGTCCTCTTTTACTTAAGTCGGCATTGTGCCTTTTGTATTATATTCCATTGAAATTTCTGTGTTTCATCGTCAATAAGAAGGCCCTAGGGATACAGTAAATCTGAAGTGATGCATCGGAATCTAAAACTGGACTCACAGGAGAGGTTCAAATCATAGAAAGGGAAAGTGTCAGTCCTCTTGTACTAAAGTCGGCATTGTGCCTTTTGTATTAAATTCGGGTGCAAATTCTGTGTTTCATCGTCAATAAGAAGGTGCAAGATATACAGTAAACCTGAAGTGAAGCATCGGAATCGAAAACTGGACTCGCAGGAGAGGTTAAAATCAAAGAAGAGAGAGTGACAGTCCCCTTTTACTTAAGTCGGCATTGTGCCTTTTGTATTATATTCCGATGAAATTTCTGTGTTTCATCGTCAATAAGACGGCCCTAGGGATACAGTAAACCTGAAGTGATGCATCGGAATCTAAAACTGGACTCACAGAAGAGGTTCAAATCATAGAAAGGGAGAGGGTCAGTCCTCTTGTACTTAAGTCGACATTGTGCCTTTTGTATTAAATTCGGATGCAATTTCTGTGCTTCATCGTCAATAAGAAGGTGCAAGGTATACAGTAAACCTGAAGTGGAGCATCGGAATCTAATACTGGACTCACAGGAGAGGTTCAAATCATAGATAGTGAGATTGTCAGTCCTCTTGTACTTAAGTCGGCATTGTGAATTTTGTATTAAATTCCGATGCAAATTCTGTGTTTCATCGTCAATAAGAAGGTGCAAGGTATTCAGTAAACCTGAAGTGAAACATTGGAATCTAAAACTGGAATCACAGGAGAGTTTCAAATCATAGAAAGTGAGAGTGTCAGTCCTTTTGTCTTTAAGTCGGCATTGTGCCTTTTGTATTAAATTCCGATGCTATATCTGTGTCTCATCGTCAATACGAAGGTGCAAGGTATATAGTAAACCTGGAGTGAAGCAGCGGAATCTAAACCTGGACTCACAGGAGAGGTTCAAATCATAGAAAGACAGAGGGACAGTCCTCTTTTACTTAAGTCGGCATTGTGCCTTTGTATTAAATTGCGATGCACTTTCTGTGTTTCATCGTCAATAAGAAGGACCTAGGGATACAGTAAACCTAAAGTGAAGCATTGGAATCTAAAACTGGACTCACAGGAGAGGTTCAATTCATAGAAAGGGAAAGTGTCAGTCCTCTTATACTTATGTCGGCATTGTGCCTTTTGTATTAAATTCGGATGCAATTTCTGTGTTTCATCGTCAATAAGAAGGTGCAAGGTATACAGTAAACCTTGATTGAAGCATCGGAATCTAAAACTGGAATCACAGGAGAGGTTCAAATCATAGAAAGTGAGAGTGTCAGTCCTCTTGTACTTAAGTCGGCATTGTGCCTTTTGAATTAAATTCGGAACTATTTCTGTGTTTCATCGTCAATACGTAGGTGCAAGGTATACAGTGAACCTGAAGTGAAGCATCGGAATATAAAACTGGACTCACAGGAGAGGTTCAAATCATAGAAAGAGAGAGTGACAGTCCTCTTTTACTTAAGTCGACATTGTGCCTTTTGTATTAAATTCCGATGAAGTTTCTGTGTTTCATCGTCAATAACAAGGTGCAAGGTATACAGTAAACCTGAAGTAAAGCATCGGAATCCAAAACTGGACTCACAGGAGGGGTTCAAATCATAGAAAGTGAGAGTGCCAGTCCTCTTGTACTTAAGTCGTCATTGTGCCTTTTGTATTAAATTCGCATGCAATTTCTGTGATCCTTCGTCAATAAGAAGGTGCAAGGTATACAGTAAACCTGAAGTGAAGCATCGGAATCTAAATCTGGACTCACAGGAGAGGTTCAAATCATAGACAGTGAGAGTGTCAGTCCTCTTGTACTTAAGTCGGCATTGTGCCTTTTGTATTAAATTCCAATGAAATTTCTGTGTTTCATCGTCAATAAGAAGGTCCAAGGGAAACAGTAAACCTAAAGTGAAGTATCGGAATCTAAAACTGGACACACAGGAGGGGTTCAAATCATAGAAAGGGATAGCGTCAGTCCTCTTGTACTTAAGTCAGCATTGTGCCTTTTGTATTAAATTTGGATGCAATTTCTGTGTTTCATCGTCAATAAGAAGGGGCAAGGTAAACAGGAAACCTGAAGGGAAGCATCGGCATCTAAAACTGGACTCACAGGAGAGGTTCAAATCATAAGAAGTGAGAGTGTCAGTCCTCTTGTACTTAAGTCGGCATTGTGCCTTTTGTATTAAATTCCGATGCAATTTCTGTGTTTCATCATCAATAAGAAGGTGCAAGGTATACAGTAAACCTGAAGAGAAGCATCGTAATCTAAAACTGGGCTCACAGGAGAGGTTCAAATCAAAGAAAGTGACAGTGTCAGTCCTCTTGTACTTAAGTCGGCATTGTGCCTTTTGTATTAGATTCGGATGCAATTTCTGTTTTCCATCGTGAATAAGAAGGTCCAAACGATACAGTAAACCTGAAGTGAAGCATCGGAATCCAAAACTGGACTAACGGGAGAGGTTCAAATCACAGAAAGTAAGAGTGTAAGTCCTCTTTTACTTAAGTCAGCATTGTGCCTTTTGTATTAAATTCCAATGAAATTTCTGTGTTTCATCGTCAATAAGAAGGTCCAAGGGATACAGTAAACCTGAAGTGAAGCATCGGAATCTAAAACTGGACTCACAGAAGAGGTTCAAATCATAGAAAGGGAGAGGGTCAGTCCTCTTGTACTTAAGTCGACATTGTGCCTTTTGTATTAAATTCGGATGCAATTTCTGTGCTTCATCGTCAATAAGAAGGTGCAAGGTATACAGTAAACCTGAAGTGAAGCATCGGAATCTAATACTGGACTCACAATAGTGGTTCAAATCGTAGATAGTGAGAGTGTCAGTCCTTTTGTACTTAAGTCGGCATTGTGAATTTTGTATTAAATTCCGATGCAATTTCTGTGTTTCATCGTCAATAAGAAGGTGCAAGGTATTCAGTAAACCTGAAGTGAAACATCTAAATCTAATTCTGGAATCACAGGAGAGTTTCAAATCATAGAAAGTGAGAGTCTCAGTCCTTTTGTATTTAAGTCGGCATTGTGCCTTTTGTATTAAATTCCGATGCTATAACTGTGTCTCATCGTCAATAAGAAGGTGCAAGGTATACAGTAAACCTGGAGGGAAGCAGCGGAATCTAAAACTGGACTCACAGGAGAGGTTCAAATCATAGAAAGACAGAGGGACAGTCCTCTTTTACTTAAGTCGGCATTGTGCCTTTTGTATTAAATTCCGATGCAATTTCTGTGTTTCATCGTCAATAAGAAGGACCTAGGGATACAGTAAACCTAAAGTGAAGCATCGGAATCCAAAACTGGACTCACAGGAGAGGTTCAATTCATAGAAAGGGAAAGTGTCAGTCCTCTTGTACTTAAGACGGCATTGTGCCTTTTGTATTAAATTCGGATGCAATTTCTGTGTTTCATCGTCAATAAGAAGGTGCAAGGTATACAGTAAACCTGAAGTGAAGCATCGGAATCTAAAACTGGACTCACAGGAGAGGTTCAAATCATAGAAAGTGAGAGTGTCAGTCCTCTTGTACTTAAGTCGGCATTGTGCCTTTTGTATTACATTCGGATGCATTTTCTGTGTTTCATCGTCAATACGAAGGTGCAAGGTATACAGTAAACCTGAAGTGAAGCATCGGAATCTAAAACTGGACTCACAGGAGAGGTTCAAATCATAGAAAGAGAGAGTGACAGTCCTCTTTTACTTAACTCGACATTGTGCCTTTTGTATTAAATTCCGATGAAAATTCTGTGTTTCATCGTCAATAAGAAGGTGCAAGGTATACAGTAAACCTGAAGTGAAGCATCGGAATCTAAAACTGGACTCACAGGAGGGGTTCAAATCATAGAAAGTGAGAGTGTCAGTCCACTTGTACTTAAGTCGGCATTGTGCCTTTTGTATTAAATTCGGATGCAATTTCTGTGATCCTTCGTCAATAAGAAGGTGCAAGGTATATAGTAAACCTGAAGTGAAGCATCGGAGTCTAAAACTGGACTCACAGGAGAGGTTCAAATCATAGAAAGTGAGAGTGTCAGTCCTCTTGTACTTAAGTCGGCATTGTGCCTTTTGTATTAAATTCGGATGCAATTTCTGTTTTCCATCGTCAATTAAAAGGTCCTAAGGATACAGTAAACCTGAAGTGAAGCATCGGAATCCAAAACAGGACTAACGGGAGAGGTTCAAATCACAGAAAGTGAGAGTGTCAGTCCTCTTTTACTTAAGTCAGCTTTGTGCCTTTTGTACTAAATTCCAATGAAATTTCTGTGTTTCATCGTCAATAAGAAGGTCCAAGGGATACAGTAAACCTGAATAGAAGCATCGGAATCTAAAACTGGCCTCACAGAAGAGGTTCAAATCATAGAAAGGGAGAGGGTCAGTCCTTTTGTATTTAAGTCGGCATTGTGCCTTTTGTATTAAATTCCGATGCTATATCTGTGTCTCATCGTCAATACGAAGGTGCAAGGTATATAGTAAACCTGGAGTGAAGCAGCGGAATCTAAACCTGGACTCACAGGAGAGGTTCAAATCATAGAAAGACAGAGGGACAGTCCTCTTTTACTTAAGTCGGCATTGTGCCTTTTGTATTAAATTCCGATGCAATTTCTGTGTTTCATCGTCAATAAGAAGGACCTAGGGATTAAGTAAACCTAAAGTGAAGCATCGGAATCTAAAACTGGACTCACAGGAGAGGTTCAATTCATAGAAAGGGAAAGTGTCTAACCTTTTGTATTTCAGTCGTCATTGTGCTGTTTGTATTAAATTCCGATGCTATTTCTGTGTTTCATCGACAATAAGAAGGTGCAAGGTATACAGTAAACCTGGAGTGAAGCATCGGAATCTAAAACTGGACTCACAGGAGAGGTTCAAATTATAGAAAGTGAGAGTGACAGTCCTCTTTTACTTAAGTCGGCATTGTGCTTTTTGTATTATATTCCATTGAAATTTCTGTGTTTCATCGCCAATAAGAAGGCCCTAGGGATACAGTAAACCTGAAGTGATGCATCGGAATCTAAAACTGGACTCACAGGAGAGGTTCAAATCATAGAAAGGGAAAGTGTCAGTCCTCTTGTACTAAAGTCGGCATTGTGCCTTTTGTATTAAATTCGGGTGCAATTTCTGTGTTTCATCGTCAATAAGAAGGTGCAAGGTATACAGTAAACCTGAAGTGAAGCATCGGAATCGGAAAACTGGACTCGCAGGAGAGGTTAAAATCAAAGAAAGAGAGAGTGACAGTCCCCTTTTACTTAAGTCGGCATTGTGCCTTTTGTATTATATTCCGATGAAATTTCTGTGTTTCATCGTCAATAAGAAGGCCCTAGGGATACAGTAAACCTGAAGTGATGCATCGGAATCAAAAACTGGACTCACAGGAGAGGTTCAAATCATAGAAAGGGAAAGTGTCAGTCCTCTTGTACTAAAGTCGGCATTGTGCCTTTTGTATTAAATTCGTGTGCAATTTCTGTGTTTCATCGTCAATAAGAAGGTGCAAGGTATACAGTAAACCTGAAGTGAAGCATCGGAATCGAAAACTGGACTCGCAGGAGAGGTTAAAATCAAAGAAAGAGAGAGTGACAGTCCTCTTTTACTTAAGTCGGCATTGTGAATATTGTATTAAATTACGTTGAAATTTCTGTGTTTCATCGTCGATAAGAAGGTGCAAGGTATACAGTAAACCTGAAGTGAAGCATCGGAATCTAAAACTGGACTCACACGAGAGGTTCAAATCATAGAAAGGGAAAGTGTCAGTCCTCTTGTTCTTAAGTCGGCATTGTGCATTTTGTATCAAATTCGGATGCAATTTCTATGTTTCATCGTCAATAAGAAGGAGCAAGGTATACAGTAAACCTTAAGTGAAGCATCGGAATCCAAAACTGGACTCACAGGAGAGGTTAAAATCATAGAAAGAGAGAGTGACAGTCCTCTTTTACTTAAGTCGGCATTGTGCCTTTTGTATTAATTTCCGTTGAAATTTCTGTGTTTCATCGTCAATAAGAAGGTGCAAGGTATACAGTAAACCTGAAGTGAAGCATCGGAATCTAAAAATGGACTCACAGGAGAGTTTCAAATCATAGAAAGGGAAAGTGTCAGTCCTCTTGTTCTTAAGTCGGCATTGTGCATTTTGTATCAAATTAGGATGCAATTTCTGTGTTTCATCGTCAATAAGAAGGAGCAAGGTATACAGTAAACCTGAAGTGAAGCATCGGAATCTAAAACTGGACTCACAGGAGAGGTTCAAATCATAGAAAGTGAGAGTGTCAGTCCTCTTGTACTTAAGTCGCCATTGTGCCTTTTGTATTAAATTCGGATGCAATTTCTGTTTTCCATCGTCAATAAGAAGGTCCAAAGGATACAGTAAACCTGAAGTGAAGCATCGGAATCTAAAACTGGACTAACGGGAGAGGTTCAAATCACAGAAAGTGAGAGTGTCAGTCCTCTTTAACTTAAGTCGGCATTCTGCCTTTTGTGTTAAATTCGGATGCAATTTCTGTGTTTCATCGTCAGTAAGAAGGTGCAAGGTGTACAGTAAACCTGAAGTGAAGCATCGGAATCTAAAACTCGACTCACAGGAGAGGTTCTAATGATAGAAAGGTAGAGTGTCAGTCCTCTTGTACTTAAGTCGACATTGTGCCTTTTGATTTTAATTCCGATGCAATTTTTGTGTTTCATCGTCAATAAGAAGGTGCAAGGTATACAGTAAACCTGGAGTGAAGAATCGGAATCTAAAACTGGATTCACAGGAGAGGTTCAAATCATAGGAAGTGAGAGTGTCAGTCCTCTTGTACTTAAGTCGGCATTGTGCCTTTTGTATTAAATTCCGATGCAATTTCTGTGTTTCATCGTCAATAAGAAGGTGCAAGGTGTACAGTAAACCTGAAGTGAAGCATCGGAATCTAAAACTCGACTCACAGGAGAGGTTCAAATCATACAAAGAGAGAGTGACAGTCCTCTTTTACTTAAGTCGGCATTGTGCCTTTTATATTAAATTCCAATGAAATTTCTGTGTTTCATCGTCAATAACAAGGTCCAAGGGATACAGTAAACCTGAAGTGAAGCATCGGAATCTAAAACTGGACTCACAGAAGAGGTTCAAATCATAGAAAGGGAGAGGTTCAGTCCTCTTGTACTTAAGTCGGAATTGTGCCGTTTGTATTCAATTCGGATGCAATTTCTGTGTTTCATCGTCAATAAGAAGGTGCAAGGTATACAGTAAACCTGTAGTGAAGCAACGGAATCTAAAACTGGACTCGCAGGAGAGGTTAAAATCAAAGAAAGAGAGAGTGACAGTCCTCTTTTACTTAAGTCGGCATTGTGCATATTGTATTAAATTACGTTGAAATTTCTGTGTTTCATCGTCGATAAGAAGGTGCAAGGTATACAGTAAACCTGAAGTGAAGCATCGGAATCTGAAACTGGACTCACAGGAGAGGTTCAAATCATAGAAAGGGAAAGTGTCAGTCCTCTTGTTCTTAAGTCGGCATTGTGCATTTTGTATCAAATTCGGATGCAATATCTGTGTTTCATCGTCAATAAAAAGGAGCAAGGTATACAGTAAACCTGAAGTGAAGCATCGGAATCCAAAACTGCACTCACAGGAGAGGTTAAAATCATAGAAAGAGAGAGTGACAGTCCTCTTTTACTTAAGTCGGCATTGTGCCTTTTGTATTAATTTCCGTTGAAATTTCTGTGTTTCATCGTCAATAAGAAGGTGCAAGGTATACAGTAAACCTGAAGTGAAGCATCGGAATCTAAAACTGGACTCACAGGAGAGGTTCAAATCATAGAAAGGGAAAGTGTCAGTCCTCTTGTACTTAAGTCGGCATTGTGCATTTTGTATCAAATTCGGATGCAATTTCTGTGTTTCATCGCCAATTAGAAGGAGCAAGGTATACAGTAAACCTGAAGTGAAGCATCGGAATCCAAAACTGGACTCACAGGAGAGGTTAAAATCATAGAAAGAGAGAGTGACAGTCCTCTTTTACTTAAGTAGGCATTGTGCCTTTTGTATTAAATTCCGATGCAACTTCTGTGTTATATCGTCAATAAGAAGGTGCAAGGTATACAGTAAACCTGAAGTGAAGCATCGGAATCTAAAACTGGACTCACAGGAGAGGTTCAAATCATAGAAAGTGAGAGTGTCAGTCCTCTTGTACTTAAGTCGCCATTGTGCCTTTTGTATTAAATTCGGATGCAATTTCTGTTTTCCATCGTCAATAAGAAGGTCCAAAGGATACAGTAAACCTGAAGTGAAGCATCGGAATCTAAAACTGGACTAACGGGAGAGGTTCAAATCACAGAAAGTGAGAGTGTCAGTCCTCTTTAACTTAAGTCGGCATTCTGCCTTTTGTGTTAAATTCGGATGCAATTTCTGTGTTTCATCGTCAATAAGAAGGTCCAAGGGATACAGTAAACCTGAAGTGAAGCATCGGAATCTAAAACTGGAATCATAGGAGAGATTCAAATGATAGAACGGTAGAGTGTCAGTCCTCTTGTACTTAAGTCGACATTGTGCCTTTTGATTTTAATTCCGATGCAATTTTTGTGTTTCATCGTCAATAAGAAGGTGCAAGGTATACAGTAAACCTGGAGTGAAGCATCGGAATCTAAAACTGGAATCACAGGAGAGGTTCAAATCATAGGAAGTGAGAGTGTCAGTCCTCTTGTACTTAAGTCGGCGTTGTGCCTTTTGTATTAAATTCGGATGCAATTTCTGTGATCCTTCGTCAATAAGAAGGTGCAAGGTATACAGTAAACCTGAAGTGAAGCATCGGAATCTAAAACTGGACTCACAGGAGAGGTTCAAATCATAGAAAGTGAGAGTGTCAGTCCTCTTGTACTTAAGTCGGCATTGTGGCTCTGTATTAAATTCGGATGCAATTTCTGTATTTCATCGTCAATAGGAAGGTGCAAGGTATACAGTAAACCTGAAGTGAAGCATCGGAATCTAAAACTGGACTCACAGGAGAGGTTGAAATCATAGATAGTGAAAGAGATAGTTCTCTTTTACTTAAGTCGGCATTGTGCCTTTTGTATTAAATTCCGATGAAATTTCTGTGTTTCATCGTCAATAAGAAGGTCCTAGGGAAACAGTAAACCTGATGTGAAGTATCGGAATCTAAAACTGGACACACAGGAGGGGTTCAAATCATAGAAAGGGAGAGCGTCAGTCCTCTTGTACTTAAGTCGGCATTGTGCCTTTTGTATTAAATTTGGATGCAATTTCTGTGTTTCATCGTCAATAAGAAGGGGCAAGGTATACAGTAAACCTGAAGTGAAGCATCGGAATCTAAAACTGGACTCACAGGAGAGGTTCAAATCATAGAAAGTGAGAGTGTCAGTCCTCTTGTACGTAAGTCGGCATTGTGCCTCTTGTATTAAATTCGGATGCAATTTCTGTGTGTCATCGTCAATAAGAAGGTGCAAGGTATACAGTAAACCTGAAGTGAAGCATCGGCACTTAAAACTGGACTCACAGGAGAGGTTCAAGTCATAGAAAGGGAGAGGGTCAGTCCTTTTGTATTTAAGTCGGAATTGTGCCTTTTGTATTAAATTCCGATGCTATATCTGTGTCTCATCGTCAATAAGAAGGTGCAAGGTATACAGTAAACCTGGAGTGAAGCAGCGGAATCTAAACCTGGACTCACAGGAGAGGTTCAAATCATAGAAAGACAGAGGGACAGTCCTCTTTTACTTAAGTCGGCATTGTGCCTTTTGTATTAAATTCCGATGCAATTTCTGTGTTTCATCGTCAATAAGAAGGACCTAGGGATACAGTAAACCTAAAGTGAAGCATCGGAATCTAAAACTGGACTCACAGGACAGGTTCAATTCATAGAAAGGGAAAGTGTCTGTCCCTTTGTATTTAAGTCGTCATTGTGCCGTTTGTATTAAATTCCGATGCTATTTCTGTGTTTCATCGTCAATAAGAAGGTGCAAGGTATACAGTAAACCTGGAGTGAAGCATCGGCATCTAAAACTGGACTAACAGGAGAGGTTCAAATTATAGAAAGAGAGAGTGACTGTCCTCTTTTACATAAGTATTATATTCCGATGAAATTTCTGTGTTTCATCGTCAATAAGAAGGCCCTAGGGATACTGTAAACCTGAAGTGATGCATCGGAATCTAAAACTGGACTCACAGGAGAGGTTCAAATCATAGAAAGGGAAAGTGTCAGTCCTCTTGTACTAAAGTCGGCATTGTGCCTTTTGTATTAAATTCGTGTGCAATTTCTGTGTTTCATCGTCAATAAGAAGGTGCAAGGTATACAGTAAACCTGAAGTGAAGCATCGGAATCGAAAACTGGACTCGCAGGAGAGGTTAAAATCAAAGAAAGAGAGAGTGACAGTCCTCTTTTACTTAAGTCGGCATTGTGAATATTGTATTAAATTACGTTGAAATTTCTGTGTTTCATCGTCGATAAGAAGGTGCAAGGTATACAGTAAACCTGAAGTGAAGCATCGGAATCTAAAACTGGACTCACACGAGAGGTTCAAATCATAGAAAGGGAAAGTGTCAGTCCTCTTGTTCTTAAGTCGGCATTGTGCATTTTGTATCAAATTCGGATGCAATTTCTATGTTTCATCGTCAATAAGAAGGAGCAAGGTATACAGAAAACCTTAAGTGAAGCATCGGAATCCAAAACTGGACTCACAGGAGAGGTTAAAATCATAGAAAGAGAGAGTGACAGTCCTCTTTTACTTAAGTCGGCATTGTGCCTTTTGTATTAATTTCCGTTGAAATTTCTGTGTTTCATCGTCAATAAGAAGGTGCAAGGTATACAGTAAACCTGAAGTGAAGCATCGGAATCTAAAAATGGACTCACAGGAGAGGTTCAAATCATAGAAAGGGAAAGTGTCAGTCCTCTTGTTCTTAAGTCGGCATTGTACATTTTGTATCAAATTAGGATGCAATTTCTGTGTTTCATCGTCAATAAGAAGGAGCAAGGTATACAGTAAACCTGAAGTGAAGCATCGGAATCTAAAACTGGACTCACAGGAGAGGTTCAAATCATAGAAAGTGAGAGTGTCAGTCCTCTTGTACTTAAGTCGCCATTGTGCCTTTTGTATTAAATTCGGATGCAATTTCTGTTTTCCATCGTCAATAAGAAGGTCCAAAGGATACAGTAAACCTGAAGTGAAGCATCGGAATCTAAAACTGGACTAACGGGAGAGGTTCAAATCACAGAAAGTGAGAGTGTCAGTCCTCTTTAACTTAAGTCGGCATTCTGCCTTTTGTGTTAAATTCGGATGCAATTTCTGTGTTTCATCGTCAATAAGAAGGTGCAAGGTGTACAGTAAACCTGAAGTGAAGCATCGGAATCTAAAACTCGACTCACAGGAGAGGTTCAAATGATAGAAAGGTAGAGTGTCAGTCCTCTTGTACTTAAGTCGACATTGTGCCTTTTGATTTTAATTCCGATGCAATTTTTGTGTTTCATCGTCAATAAGAAGGTGCAAGGTATACAGTAAACCTGGAGTGAAGCATCGGAATCTAAAACTGGATTCACAGGAGAGGTTCAAATCATAGGAAGTGAGAGTGTCAGTCCTCTTGTACTTAAGTCGGCATTGTGCCTTTTGTATTAAATTCCGATGCAATTTCTGTGTTTCATCGTCAATAAGAAGGTGCCAGGTGTACAGTAAACCTGAAGTGAAGCATCGGAATCTAAAACTCGACTCACAGGAGAGGTTCAAATCATACAAAGAGAGAGTGACAGTCCTCTTTTACTTAAGTCGGCATTGTGCCTTTTGTATTAAATTCCAATGAAATTTCTGTGTTTCATCGTCAATAACAAGGTCCAAGGGATACAGTAAACCTGAAGTGAAGCATCGGAATCTAAAACTGGACTCACAGAAGAGGTTCAAATCATAGAAAGGGAGAGGTTCAGTCCTCTTGTACTTAAGTCGGAATTGTGCCGTTTGTATTCAATTCGGATGCAATTTCTGTGTTTCATCGTCAATAAGAAGGTGCAAGGTATACAGTAAACCTGTAGTGAAGCAACGGAATCTAAAACTGGACTCTCAGGAGAGGTTCAAATCATAGAAAGGGAAAGTGTCAGTCATCTTGTACTTAAGTCGGCATTGTGCCTTTTGTATTAAATTCGGATGCAATTTCTGTGTTTCATCGTCAATAAGAAGGTGCAAGGTATACAGTAAACCTGAAGTGAAGCATCGGAATCGAAAACTGGACTCACAGGAGAGGTTCAAATCATAGAAAGAGATAGTGACAGTCCTCTTTTACTTAAGTCGGCATTGTGCATATTGTATTAAATTCCGTTGAAATATCTGTGTTTCATCGTCAATAAGAAGGTGCAAGGTATACAGTGAACCTGAAGTGAAGTATCGGAATCTAAAACTGGACTCACAGGAGAGGTTCAAATCATAGAAAGGGAAAGTGTCAGTCCTCTTTTAGTTAAGTCGGCATTGTGCCTTTTGTATTAAATCCGGAAGCAATTTCTGTGTTTCATCGTCAATAAGAAGCTGCAAGGTATACAGTAAACCTGAAGTGAAGCATCGGAATCGAAAAATGGACTCACAGGAGAGGTTAAAATCATAGAAAGGGAAAGTGTCGTTCCTCTTTTACTTAAGACAGCATTGTGCCTTTTGTATTAAATTCCAATGAAATTTCTGTGTTTCATCGTCAATAAGAAGGTCCAAGGGATACAGTAAACCTGAAGTGAAGCATCAGAATCTAAAACTGGACTCACAGAAGAGGTTCAAATCATAGAAAGGGAGAGGGTCAGTCCTCTTGTACTTAAGTCGACATTGTGCCTTTTGTATTAAATTCGGATGCAATTTCTGTGCTTCATCGTCAATAAGAAGGTGCAAGGTATACAGTAAACCTGAAGTGAAGCATCGGAATCTAATACTGGACTCACAGGAGAGGTTCAAATCATAGATAGTGAGATTGTCAGTCCTCTTGTACTTAAGTCGGCATTGTGAATTTTGTATTAAATTCCGATGCAATTTCTGTGTTTCATCGTCAATAAGAAGGTGCAAGGTATTCAGTAAACCTGAAGTGAAACATCGGAATCTAAAACTGGAATCACAGGAGAGTTTCAAATCATAGAAAGTGAGAGTGTCAGTCCTTTTGTCTTTAAGTCGGCATTGTGCCTTTTGTATTAAATTCCGATGCTATATCTGTGTCTCATCGTCAATAAGAAGGTGCAAGGTATACAGTAAAACTGGAGTGAAGCATCGGAATCTAAAACTGGACTCACAGGAGAGGTTCAAATCATAGAAAGACAGAGGGACAGTCCTCGTTTACTTAAGTCGGCATTGTGCCTTTTGTATTAAATTCCGATGCAATTTCTGTGTTTCATCGTCAATAAGAAGGACCTAGGGATACAATAAACCTAAAGTGAAGCATCGGAATCTAAAACTGGACTCACAAGAGAAGTTCAATTCATAGAAAGGGAAAGTGTCAGTCCTCCTGTACTTATTGTGGCATTGTGCCATTTGTATTAAATTCGGATGCAATTTCTGTGTTTCATCGTCAATAAGAAGGTGCAAGGTATACAGTAAACCTGGAGTGAAGCATCGGAATCTAAAACTGGATTCACAGGAGAGGTTCAAATCATAGGAAGTGAGAGTGTCAGTCCTCTTGTACTTAAGTCGGCATTGTGCCTTTTGTATTAAATTCCGATGCAATTTCTGTGTTTCATCGTCAATAAGAAGGTGCAAGGTGTACAGTAAACCTAAAGTGAAGCATCGGAATCTAAAACTCGACTCACAGGAGAGGTTCAAATCATACAAAGAGAGAGTGACAGTCCTCTTTTACTTAAGTCGGCATTGTGCCTTTTGTATTAAATTCCAATGAAATTTCTGTGTTTCATCGTCAATAACAAGGTCCAAGGGATACAGTAAACCTGTAGTGAAGCAACGGAATCTAAAACTGGACTCTCAGGAGAGGTTCAAATCATAGAAAGGGAAAGTGTCAGTCATCTTGTACTTAAGTCGGCATTGTGCCTTTTGTATTAAATTCGGATGCAATTTCTGTGTTTCATCGTCAATAAGAAGCTGCAAGGTATACAGTAAACCTGAAGTGAAGCATCGGAATCGAAAAATGGACTCAGAGGAGAGGTTAAAATCATAGAAAGGGAAAGTGTCAGTCCTCTTTTACTTAAGACAGCATTGTGCCTTTTGTATTAAATTCCAATGAAATTTCTGTGTTTCATCGTCAATAAGAAGGTCCAAGGGATACAGTAAACCTGAAGTGAAGCATCGGAATCTAAAACTGGACTCACAGAAGAGGTTCAAATCATAGAAAGGGAGAGGGTCAGTCCTCTTGTACTTAAGTCGACATTGTGCCTTTTGTATTAAATTCGGATGCAATTTCTGTGCTTCATCGTCAATAAGAAGGTGCAAGGTATACAGTAAACCTGAAGTGAAGCATCGGAATCTAATACTGGACTCACAGGAGAGGTTCAAATCATAGATAGTGAGATTGTCAGTCCTCTTGTACTTAAGTCGGCATTGTGAATTTTGTATTAAATTCCGATGCAATTTCTGTGTTTCATCGTCAATAAGAAGGTGCAAGGTATTCACTAAACCTGAAGTGAAACATCGGAATCTAAAACTGGAATCACAGGAGAGTTTCAAATCATAGAAAGTGAGAGTGTCAGTCCTTTTGTCTTTAAGTCGGCATTGTGCCTTTTGTATTAAATTCCGATGCTATATCTGTGTCTCATCGTCAATAAGAAGGTGCAAGGTATACAGTAAAACTGGAGTGAAGCATCGGAATCTAAAACTGGACTCACAGGAGAGGTTCAAATCATAGAAAGACAGAGGGACAGTCCTCGTTTACTTAAGTCGGCATTGTGCCTTTTGTATTAAATTCCGATGCAATTTCTGTGTTTCATCGTCAATAAGAAGGACCTAGGGATACAGTAAACCTAAAGTGAAGCATCGGAATCTAAAACTGGACTCACAAGAGAAGTTCAATTCATAGAAAGGGAAAGTGTCAGTCCTCTTGTACTTATGTCGGCATTGTGCCTTTTGTATTAAATTCGGATGCAATTTCTGTGTTTCATCGTCAATAAGAAGGTGCAAGGTATACAGTAAACCAGAATTGAAGCATCGGAATCTAAAACTGGAATCACAGGAGAGGTTCAAATCATAGAAAGTGAGAGTGTCAGTCCTCTTGTACTTAAGTCGGCACTGTGCCTCTGTATTAAATTCGGATGCAATTTCTGTATTTCATCGTCAATAAGAAGGTGCAAGGTATACAGTAAACCTGAAGTGAAGCATCGGAATCTAAAACTGGACTCACAGGAGAGGTTCAAATCATAGATAGTGAGAGTGACAGTTCTCTTTCACTTAATTCGGCATTGTGCCTTTTGTATTAAATTCCGATGAAATTTCTGTGTTTCATCGTCAATAAGATGGTCCAAGGGAAACAATGAACCTGAAGTGAAGTATCGGAATCTAAAACTGGACACACAGGAGGGGTTCAAATCATAGAAAGGGATAGCGTCAGTCCTCTTGTACTTAAGTCGGCATTGGGCCTTTTGTATTTCATTTGGATGCAATTTCTGTGTTTCATCGTCAATAAGAAGGGGCAAGGTATACAGTAAACCAGAAGTGAAGCATCGGAATCAAAAACTGGACTCACAGGAGAGGTTCAAATCATAGAAAGTGAGAGTGTCAGTCCTCTTGTACTTAAGTCGGCATTGTGCCTCTTGTATTAAATTAGGATGCAATTTCTGTGTGTCATCGTCAATAAGAAGGTGCAAGGTATTCAGTAAACCTGAAGTGAAGCATCGGCATCTAAAACTGGACTCACAGGAGAGGTTCAAATCATAGGACGTGAGAGTGTCAGTCCTCTTGTACTTAAGTCGGCATTGTGCCTTTTGTATTAAATTCCGATGCAATTTCTGTGTTTCATCATCAATAAGAAGGTGCAAGGTATACAGTAAACCTGAAGTGAAGCATCGGAATCTAGAACTGGGCTCACAGGAGAGGTTCAAATCAAAGAAAGTGAGAGTGTCAGTCCTCTTGTACTTAAGTCGGCATTGTGCCTTTTGTATTAAATTCGGATGCAATTTCTGTTTTCCATCGTCAATAAGAAGGTCCAAAGGATACAGTAAACCTGAAGTGAAGCATCGGAATCCAAAACTGGACTAACGAGAGAGGTTGAAATCACAGAAAATGAGAGTGTCAGTCCTCTCTTACTTAAGTCATCATTGTGCCTATTGTATTAAATTCCAATGAAATTTCTGTGTTTCATCGTCAATAAGAAGGTCCAAGGGATACAGTAAACCTGAAGTGAAGCATCGGAATCTAAAACTGGACTCACAGAAGAGGTTCAAATCATAGAAAGGGAGAGGTTCAGTCCTCTTGTACTTAAGTCGGAATTGTGCCTTTTGTATTAAATTCGGATGCAATTTCTGTGTTTCATCGTCAATAAGAAGGTGCAAGGTATACAGTAAACCTGTAGTAAAGCAACGGAATCTAAAACTGGACTCTCAGGAGAGGTTCAAATCATAGAAAGGGAAAGTGTCAGTCATCTTGTACTTAAGTCGGCATTGTGCCTTTTGTATTAAATTCGGATGCAATTTCTGTGTTTCATCGTCAATAAGAAGGTGCAAGGTATACAGTAAACCTGAAGTGAAGCATCGCAATCGAAAACTGGACTCACAGGAGAGGTTCACATCATAGAAAGAGAGAGAGACAGTCCTCTTTTACTTAAGTCGGCATTGTGCATATTGTATTAAATTCCGTTGAAATTTCTGTGTTTCATTGTCAATAAGAAGGTGCAAGGTATACAGTGAACCTGAAGTGAAGTATCGGAATCTAAAACTGGACTCACAGGAGAGGTTCAAATCATAGAAAGGGAAAGTGTCAGTCCTTTTGTCTTTAAGTCGGCATTGTGCCTTTTGTATTAAATTCCGATGCTATATCTGTGTCTCATCGTCAATAAGAAGGTGCAAGGTATACAGTAAAACTGGAGTGAAGCATCGGAATCTAAAACTGGACTCACAGGAGAGGTTCAAATCATAGAAAGACAGAGGGACAGTCCTCGTTTACTTAAGTCGGCATTGTGCCTTTTGTATTAAATTCCGATGCAATTTCTGTGTTTCATCGTCAATAAGAAGGACCTAGGGATACAGTAAACCTAAAGTGAAGCATCGGAATCTAAAACTGGACTCACAAGAGAAGTTCAATTCATAGAAAGGGAAAGTGTCAGTCCTCTTGTACTTATGTCGGCATTGTGCCTTTTGTATTAAATTCGGATGCAATTTCTGTGTTTCATCGTCAATAAGAAGGTGCAAGGTATACAGTAAACCAGAATTGAAGCATCGGAATCTAAAACTGGAATCACAGGAGAGGTTCAAATCATAGAAAGTGAGAGTGTCAGTCCTTTTGTACTTAAGTCGGCATTGTGCCTCTGTATTAAATTCGGATGCAATTTCTGTATTTCATCGTCAATAAGAAGGTGCAAGGTATACAGTAAACCTGAAGTGAAGCATCGGAATCTAAAACTGGACTCACAGGAGAGGTTCAAATCATAGATAGTGAGAGTGACAGTTCTCTTTCACTTAATTCGGCATTGTGCCTTTTGTATTAAATTCCGATGAAATTTCTGTGTTTCATCGTCAATAAGATGGTCCAAGGGAAACAATAAACCTGAAGTGAAGCATCGGAATCTAAAACTGGACTCACAGAAGAGGTTCAAATCATAGAAAGGGAGAGGTTCAGTCCTCTTGTACTTAAGTCGGAATTGTGCCTTTTGTATTAAATTCGGATGCAATTTCTGTGTTTCATCGTCAATAAGAAGGTGCAAGGTATACAGTAAACCTGTAGTGAAGCAACGGAATCTAAAACTGGACTCTCAGGAGAGGTTCAAATCATAGAAAGGGAAAGTGTCAGTCATCTTGTACTTAAGTCGGCATTGTGCCTTTTGTATTAAATTCGGATGCAATTTCTGTGTTTCATCGTCAATAAGAAGGTGCAAGGTATACAGTAAACCTGAAGTGAAGCATCGCAATCGAAAACTGGACTCACAGGAGAGGTTCACATCATAGAAAGAGAGAGAGACAGTCCTCTTTTACTTAAGTCGGCATTGTGCATATTGTATTAAATTCCGTTGAAATTTCTGTGTTTCATTGTCAATAAGAAGGTGCAAGGTATACAGTGAACCTGAAGTGAAGTATCGGAATCTAAAACTGGACAAACAGGAGGGGTTCAAATCATAGGAAGGGATAGCGTCAGTCCTCTTGTACTTAAGTCGGCATTGGGCCTTTTGTATTAAATTTGGATGCAATTTCTGTGTTTCATCGTCAATAAGAAGGGGCAAGGTATACAGTAAACCTGAAGTGAAGCATCGGAATCAAAAACTGGACTCACAGGAGAGGTTCAAATCATAGAAAGTGAGAGTGTCAGTCCTCTTGTACTTAAGTCGGCATTGTGCCTCTTGTATTAAATTCGGATGCAATTTCTGTGTGTCATCGTCAATAAGAAGGTGCAAGGTATTCAGTAAACCTGAAGTGAAGCATCGGCATCTAAAACTGGACTCACAGGAGAGGTTCAAATCATAGGAAGTGAGAGTGTCAGTCCTCTTGTACTTAAGTCGGCATTGTGCCTTTTGTATTAAATTCCGATGCAATTTCTGTGTTTCATCATCAATAAGAAGGTGCAAGGTATACAGTAAACCCGAAGTGAAGCATCGGAATCTAGAACTGGGCTCACAGGAGAGGTTCAAATCAAAGAAAGTGAGAGTGTCAGTCCTCTTGTACTTAAGTCGGCATTGTGCCTTTTGTATTAAATTCGGATGCAATTTCTGTTTTCCATCGTCAATAAGAAGGTCCAAAGTATACAGTAAACCTGAAGTGAAGCATCGGAATCCAAAACTGGACTAACGAGAGAGGTTCAAATCACAGAAAGTGAGAGTGTCAGTCCTCTCTTACTTAAGTCATCATTGTGCCTATTGTATTAAATTCCAATGAAATTTCTGTGTTTCATCGTCAATAAGAAGGTCCAAGGGATACAGTAAACCTGAAGTGAAGCATCGGAATCTAAAACTGGACTCACAGAAGAGGTTCAAATCATAGAAAGGGAGAGGTTCAGTTCTCTTGTACTTAAGTCGGAATTGTGCCTTTTGTATTAAATTCGGATGCAATTTCTGTGTTTCATCGTCAATAAGAAGGTGCAAGGTATACAGTAAACCTGTAGTGAAGCAACGGAATCTAAAACTGGACTCTCAGGAGAGGTTCAAATCATAGAAAGGGAAAGTGTCAGTCATCTTGTACTTAAGTCGGCATTGTGCCTTTTGTATTAAATTCGGATGCAATTTCTGTGTTTCATCGTCAATAAGAAGGTGCAAGGTATACAGTAAACCTGAAGTGAAGCATCGCAGTCGAAAACTGGACTCACAGGAGAGGTTCACATCATAAAAAGAGAGAGTGACAGTCCTCTTTTACTTAAGTCGGCATTGTGCATATTGTATTAAATTCCGTTGAAATTTCTGTGTTTCATTGTCAATAAGAAGGTGCAAGGTATACAGTGAACCTGAAGTGAAGTATCGGAATCTAAAACTGGACTCACAGGAGAGGTTCAAATCATAGAAAGGGAAAGTGTCAGTCCTTTTGTCTTTAAGTCGGCATTGTGCCTTTTGTATTAAATTCCGATGCTATATCTGTGTCTCATCGTCAATAAGAAGGTGCAAGGTATACAGTAAAACTGGAGTGAAGCATCGGAATCTAAAACTGGACTCACAGGAGAGGTTCAAATCATAGAAAGACAGAGGGACAGTCCCCGTTTACTTAAGTCGGCATTGTGCCTTTTGTATTAAATTCCGATGCAATTTCTGTGTTTCATCGTCAATAAGAAGGACCTAGGGATACAGTAAACCTAAAGTGAAGCATCGGAATCTAAAACTGGACTCACAAGAGAAGTTCAATTCATAGAAAGGGAAAGTGTCAGTCCTCTTGTACTTATGTCGGCATTGTGCCTTTTGTATTAAATTCGGATGCAATTTCTGTGTTTCATCGTCAATAAGAAGGTGCAAGGTATACAGTAAACCAGAATTGAAGCATCGGAATCTAAAACTGGAATCACAGGAGAGGTTCAAATCATAGAAAGTGAGAGTGTCAGTCCTCTTGTACTTAAGTCGGCATTGTGCCTCTGTATTAAATTCGGATGCAATTTCTGTATTTCATCGTCAATAAGAAGGTGCAAGGTATACAGTAAACCTGAAGTGAAGCATCGGAATCTAAAACTGGACTCACAGGAGAGGTTCAAATCATAGATAGTGAGAGTGACAGTTCTCTTTTACTTAATTCGGCATTGTGCCTTTTGTATTAAATTCCGATGAAATTTCTGTGTTTCATCGTCAATAAGATGGTCCAAGGGAAACAATAAACCTGAAGTGAAGTATCGGAATCTAAAACTGGACACACAGGAGGGGTTCAAATCATAGAAAGGGATAGCGTCAGTCCTCTTGTACTTAAGTCGGCATTGGGCCTTTTGTATTAAATTTGGATGCAATTTCTGTGTTTCATCGTCATTAAGAAGGGGCAAGGTATACAGTAAACCTGAAGTGAAGCATCGGAATCAAAAACTGGACTCACAGGAGAGGTTCAAATCATAGAAAGTGAGAGTGTCAGTCCTCTTGTACTTAAGTCGGCATTGTGCCTCTTGTATTAAATTCGGATGCAATTTCTGTGTGCCATCGTCAATAAGAAGGTGCAAGGTATTCAGTAAACCTGAAGTGAAGCATCGGCATCTAAAACTGGACTCACAGGAGAGGTTCAAGTCATAGGAAGTGAGAGTGTCAGTCCTCTTGTTTTTAAGTCGGCATTGTGCCTTTTGTATTAAATTCCGATGCAATTTCTGTGTTTCATCATCAATAAGAAGGTGCAAGGTATACAGTAAACCTGAAGTGAAGCATCGGAATCTAGAACTGGGCTCACAGGAGAGGTTCAAATCAAAGAAAGTGAGAGTGTCAGTCCTCTTGTACTTAAGTTGGCATTGTGCCTTTTGTATTAAATTCGGATGCAATTTCTGTTTTCCATAGTCAATAAGAAGGTCCAAAGGATACAGTAAACCTGAAGTGAAGCATCGGAATCCAAAACTGGACTAACGAGAGAGGTTCAAATCACAGAAAGTGAGAGTGTCAGTCCTCTCTTACTTAAGTCATCATTGTGCCTATTGTATTAAATTCCAATGAAATTTCTGTGTTTCATCGTCAATAAGAAGGTCCAAGGGATACAGTAAACCTGAAGTGAAGCATCGGAATCTAAAACTGGACTCACAGAAGAGGTTCAAATCATAGAAAGGGAGAGGTTCAGTCCTCTTGTACTTAAGTCGGAATTGTGCCTTTTGTATTAAATTCGGATGCAATTTCTGTGTTTCATCGTCAATAAGAAGGTACAAGGTATACAGTAAACCTGTAGTGAAGCAACGGAATCTAAAACTGGACTCTCAGGAGAGGTTCAAATCATAGAAAGGGAAAGTGTCAGTCATCTTGTACTTAAGTCGGCATTGTGCCTTTTGTATTAAATTCGGATGCAATTTCTGTGTTTCATCGTCAATAAGAAGGTGCAAGGTATACAGTAAACCTGAAGTGAAGCATCGCAATCGAAAACTGGACTCACAGGAGAGGTTCAAATCATAGAAAGAGAGAGTGACAGTCCTCTTTTACTTAAGTCGGCATTGTGCATATTGTATTAAATTCCGTTGAAATTTCTGTGTTTCATTGTCAATAAGAAGGTGCAAGGTATACAGTGAACCTGAAGTGAAGTATCGGAATCTAAAACTGGACTCACAGGAGAGGTTCAAATCATAGAAAGGGAAAGTGTCAGTCCTCTTTTAGTTAAGTCGGCATTGTGCCTTTTGTATTAAATCCGGATGCAATTTCTGTGTTTCATCGTCAATAAGTAGCTGCAAGGTATACAGTAAACCTGAAGTGAAGCATCGGAATCGAAAACTGGACTCACAGGAGAGGTTAAAATCATAGAAAGGGAAAGTGTCAGTCCTCTTTTTTTTAAGTCAGCATTGTGCCTTTTGTATTAAATTCCAATGAAATTTCTGTGTTTCATCGTCAATAAGAAGTTCCAAGGGATACAGTAAACCTGAAGTGAAGCATCGGAATCTAAAACTTGACTCACAGAAGAGGTTCAATTCATAGAAAGGGAGAGGGTCAGTCCTCTTGTACTTAAGTCGACATTGTGCCTTTTGTATTAAATTCGGATGCAATTTCTGTGCTTCATCGTCAATAAGAAGGTGCAAGGTATACAGTAAACCTGAAGTGAAGCATCGGAATCTAATACTGGACTCACAGGAGAGGTTCAAATCATAGATAGTGAGATTGTCAGTCCTCTTGTACTTAAGTCGGCATTGTGAATTTTGTATTAAATTCCGATGCAATTTCTGTGTTTCATCGTCAATAAGAAGGTGCAAGGTATTCAGTAAACCTGAAGTGAAACATCGGAATCTAAAACTGGAATCACAGGAGAGTTTCAAATCATAGAAAGTGAGAGTGTCAGTCCTTTTGTCATTAAGTCGGCATTGTGCCTTTTGTATTAAATTCCGATGCTATATCTGTGTCTCATCGTCAATAAGAAGGTGCAAGGTATACAGTAAAACTGGAGTGAAGCATCGGAATCTAAAACTGGACTCACAGGAGAGGTTCAAATCATAGAAAGGGAGAGGGTCAGTCCTCTTGTACTTAAGTCGACATTGTGCCTTTTGTATTAAATTCGGATGCAATTTCTGTGCTTCATCGTCAATAAGAAGGTGCAAGGTATACAGTAAACCTGAAGTGAAGCATCGGAATCTAATACTGGACTCACAGGAGAGGTTCAAATCATAGATAGTGAGATTGTCAGTCCTCTTGTACTTAAGTCGGCATTGTGAATTTTGTATTAAATTCCGATGCAATTTCTGTGTTTCATCGTCAATAAGAAGGTGCAAGGTATTCAGTAAACCTGAAGTGAAACATCGGAATCTAAAACTGGAATCACAGGAGAGTTTCAAATCATAGAAAGTGAGAGTGTCAGTCCTTTTGTCTTTAAGTCGGCATTGTGCCTTTTGTATTAAATTCCGATGCTATATCTGTGTCTCATCGTCCATAAGAAGGTGCAAGGTATACAGTAAAACTGGAGTGAAGCATC
Organism: Schistocerca americana; assembly: GCF_021461395.2. Classification (NCBI taxonomy): domain Eukaryota; kingdom Metazoa; phylum Arthropoda; class Insecta; order Orthoptera; family Acrididae; genus Schistocerca; species Schistocerca americana. The sequence goes on from NC_060128.1 coordinate 1,449,746, forward strand.
GGAATCTAAAACTGGACTCACTGGAGAGGTTCAAATCATAGAAAGACAGAGGGACAGTCCTCGTTTACTTAAGTCGGCATTGTGCCTTTTGTATTAAATTCCGATGCAATTTCTGTGTTTCATCGTCAATAAGAAGGACCTAGGGATACAGTAAACCTAAAGTGAAGCATCGGAATCTAAAACTGGACTCACAAGAGAAGTTCAATTCATAGAAAGGGAAAGTGTCAGTCCTCTTGTACTTATGTCGGCATTGTGCCTTTTGTATTAAATTCGGATGCAATTTCTGTGTTTCATCGTCAATAAGAAGGTGCAAGGTATACAGTAAACCAGAATTGAAGCATCGGAATCTAAAACTGGAATCATAGGAGAGGTTCAAATCATAGAAAGTGAGAGTGTCAGTCCTCTTGTACTTAAGTCGGCATTGTGCCTCTGTATTAAATTCGGATGCAATTTCTGTATTTCATCGTCAATAAGAAGGTGCAAGGTATACAGTAAACCTGAAGTGAAGCATCGGAATCTAAAACTGGACTCACAGGAGAGGTTCAAATCATAGATAGTGAGAGTGACAGTTCTCTTTCACTTAATTCGGCATTGTGCCTTTTGTATTAAATTCCGATGAAATTTCTGTGTTTCATCGTCAATAAGATGGTCCAAGGGAAACAATAAACCTGAAGTGAAGTATCGGAATCTAAAACTGGACACACAGGAGGGGTTCAAATCATAGAAAGGGATAGCGTCAGTCCTCTTGTACTTAAGTCGGCATTGGGCCTTTTGTATTAAATTTGGATGCAATTTCTGTGTTTCATCGTCAATAAGAAGGGGCAAGGTATACAGTAAACCTGAAGTGAAGCATCGGAATCAAAAACTGGACTCACAGGAGAGGTTCAAATCATAGAAAGTGAGAGTGTCAGTCCTCTTGTACTTAAGTCGGCATTGTGCCTCTTGTATTAAATTCGGATGCAATTTCTGTGTGTCATCGTCAATAAGAAGGTGCAAGGTATTCAGTAAACCTGAAGTGAAGCATCGGCATCTAAAACTGGACTCACAGGAGAGGTTCAAATCATAGGAAGTGAGAGTGTCAGTCCTCTTGTACTTAAGTCGGCATTGTGCCTTTTGTATTAAATTCCGATGCAATTTCTGTGTTTCATCATCAATAAGAAGGTGCAAGGTATACAGTAAACCTGAAGTGAAGCATCGGAATCTAGAACTGGGCTCACAGGAGAGGTTCAAATCAAAGAAAGTGAGAGTGTCAGTCCTCTTGTACTTAAGTCGGCATTGTGCCTTTTGTATTAAATTCGGATGCAATTTCTGTTTTCCATCGTCAATAAAAAGGTCCAAAGGATACAGTAAACCTGAAGTGAAGCATCGGAATCCAAAACTGGACTAACGAGAGAGGTTCAAATCACAGAAAGTGAGAGTGTCAGTCCTCTCTTACTTAAGTCATCATTGTGCCTATTGTATTAAATTCCAATGAAATTTCTGTGTTTCATCGTCAATAAGAAGGTCCAAGGGATACAGTAAACCTGAAGTGAAGCATCGGAATCTAAAACTGGACTCACAGAAGAGGTTCAAATCATAGAAAGGGAGAGGTTCAGTTCTCTTGTACTTAAGTCGGAATTGTGCCTTCTGTATTGAATTCGGATGCAATTTCTGTGTTTCATCGTCAATAAGAAGGTGCAAGGTATACAGTAAACCTGTAGTGAAGCAACGGAATCTAAAACTGGACTCTCAGGAGAGGTTCAAATCATAGAAAGGGAAAGTGTCAGTCATCTTGTACTTAAGTCGGCATTGTGCCTTTTGTATTAAATTCGGATGCAATTTCTGTGTTTCATCGTCAATAAGAAGGTGCAAGGTATACAGTAAACCTGAAGTGAAGCATCGCAATCGAAAACTGGACTCACAGGAGAGGTTCACATCATAAAAAGAGAGAGTGACAGTCCTCTTTTACTTAAGTCGGCATTGTGCATATTGTATTAAATTCCGTTGAAATTTCTGTGTTTCATTGTCAATAAGAAGGTGCAAGGTATACAGTGAACCTGAAGTGAAGTATCGGAATCTAAAACTGGACTCACAGGAGAGGTTCAAATCATAGAAAGGGAAAGTGTCAGTCCTTTTGTCTTTAAGTCGGCATTGTGCCTTTTGTATTAAATTCCGATGCTATATCTGTGTCTCATCGTCAATAAGAAGGTGCAAGGTATACAGTAAAACTGGAGTGAAGCATCGGAATCTAAAACTGGACTCACAGGAGAGGTTCAAATCATAGAAAGACAGAGGGACAGTCCTCGTTTACTTAAGTCGGCATTGTGCCTTTTGTATTAAATTCCGATGCAATTTCTGTGTTTCATCGTCAATAAGAAGGACCTAGGGATACAGTAAACCTAAAGTGAAGCATCGGAATCTAAAACTGGACTCACAAGAGAAGTTCAATTCATAGAAAGGGAAAGTGTCAGTCCTCTTGTACTTATGTCGGCATTGTGCCTTTTGTATTAAATTCGGATGCAATTTCTGTGTTTCATCGTCAATAAGAAGGTGCAAGGTATACAGTAAACCAGAATTGAAGCATCGGAATCTAAAACTGGAATCACAGGAGAGGTTCAAATCATAGAAAGTGAGAGTGTCAGTCCTCTTGTACTTAAGTCGGCATTGTGCCTCTGTATTAAATTCGGATGCAATTTCTGTATTTCATCGTCAATAAGATGGTGCAAGGTATACAGTAAACCTGAAGTGAAGCATCGGAATCTAAAACTGGACTCACAGGAGAGGTTCAAATCATAGATAGTGAGAGTGACAGTTCTCTTTTACTTAATTCGGCATTGTGCCTTTTGTATTAAATTCCGATGAAATTTCTGTGTTTCATCGTCAATAAGATGGTCCAAGGGAAACAATAAACCTGAAGTGAAGTATCGGAATCTAAAACTGGACACACAGGAGGGGTTCAAATCATAGAAAGGGATAGCGTCAGTCCTCTTGTACTTAAGTCGGCATTGGGCCTTTTGTATTAAATTTGGATGCAAGTTCTGTGTTTCATCGTCATTAAGAAGGGGCAAGGTATACAGTAAACCTGAAGTGAAGCATCGGAATCAAAAACTGGACTCACAGGAGAGGTTCAAATCATAGAAAGTGAGAGTGTCAGTCCTCTTGTACTTAAGTCGGCATTGTGCCTCTTGTATTAAATTCGGATGCAATTTCTGTGTGCCATCGTCAATAAGAAGGTGCAAGGTATTCAGTAAACCTGAAGTGAAGCATCGGCATCTAAAACTGGACTCACAGGAGAGGTTCAAGTCATAGGAAGTGAGAGTGTCAGTCCTCTTGTACTTAAGTCGGCATTGTGCCTTTTGTATTAAATTCCGATGCAATTTCTGTGTTTCATCATCAATAAGAAGGTGCAAGGTATACAGTAAACCTGAAGTGAAGCATCGGAATCTAGAACTGGGCTCACAGGAGAGGTTCAAATCAAAGAAAGTGAGAGTGTCAGTCCTCTTGTACTTAAGTCGGCATTGTGCCTTTTGTATTAAATTCGGATGCAATTTCTGTTTTCCATCGTCAATAAGAAGGTCCAAAGGATACAGTAAACCTGAAGTGAAGCATCGGAATCCAAAACTGGACTAACGAGAGAGGTTCAAATCACAGAAAGTGAGAGTGTCAGTCCTCTCTTACTTAAGTCATCATTGTGCCTATTGTATTAAATTCCAATGAAATTTCTGTGTTTCATCGTCAATAAGAAGGTCCAAGGGATACAGTAAACCTGAAGTGAAGCATCGCAATCTAAAACTGGACTCACAGAAGAGGTTCAAATCATAGAAAGGGAGAGGTTCAGTCCTCTTGTACTTAAGTCGGAATTGTGCCTTTTGTATTAAATTCGGATGCAATTTCTGTGTTTCATCGTCAATAAGAAGGTGCAAGGTATACAGTAAACCTGTAGTGAAGCAACGGAATCTAAAACTGGACTCTCAGGAGAGGTTCAAATCATAGAATAGGAAAGTGTCAGTCATCTTGTACTTAAGTCGGCATTGTGCCTTTTGTATTAAATTCGGATGCAATTTCTGTGTTTCATCGTCAATAAGAAGGTGCAAGGTATACAGTAAACCTGAAGTGAAGCATCGCAATCGAAAACTGGACTCACAGGAGTGGTTCAAATCATAGAAAGAGAGAGTGACAGTCCTCTTTTACTTAAGTCGGCATTGTGCATATTGTATTAAATTCCGTTGAAATTTCTGTGTTTCATTGTCAATAAGAAGGTGCAAGGTATACAGTGAACCTGAAGTGAAGTATCGGAATCTAAAACTGGACTCACAGGAGAGGTTCAAATCATAGAAAGTGAAAGTGTCAGTCCTCTTTTAGTTAAGTCGGCATTGTGCCTTTTGTATTAAATCCGGATGCAATTTCTGTGTTTCATCGTCAATAAGTAGCTGCAAGGTATACAGTAAACCTGAAGTGAAGCATCGGAATCGAAAACTGGACTCACAGGAGAGGTTAAAATCATAGAAAGGGAAAGTGTCAGTCCTCTTTTTTTTAAGTCAGCATTGTGCCTTTTGTATTAAATTCCAATGAAATTTCTGTGTTTCATCGTCAATAAGAAGTTCCAAGGGATACAGTAAACCTGAAGTGAAGCATCGGAATCTAAAACTGGACTCGCAGAAGAGGTTCAATTCATAGAAAGGGAGAGGGTCAGTCCTCTTGTACTTAAGTCGACATTGTGCCTTTTGTATTAAATTCGGATGCAATATCTGTGCTTCATCGTCAATAAGAAGGTGCAAGGTATACAGTAAACCTGAAGTGAAGCATCGGAATCTAATACTGGACTCACAGGAGAGGTTCAAATCATAGATAGTGAGATTGTCAGTCCTCTTGTACTTAAGTCGGCATTGTGAATTTTGTATTAAATTCCGATGCAATTTCTGTGTTTCATCGTCAATAAGAAGGTGCAAGGTATTCAGTAAACCTGAAGTGAAACATCGGAATCTAAAACTGGAATCACAGGAGAGTTTCAAATCATAGAAAGTGAGAGTGTCAGTCCTTTTGTCATTAAGTCGGCATTGTGCCTTTTGTATTAAATTCCTTTGCTATATCTGTGTCTCATCGTCAATAAGAAGGTGCAAGGTATACAGTAAAACTGGAGTGAAGCATCGGAATCTAAAACTGGACTCACAGGAGAGGTTCAAATCATAGAAAGACAGAGGGAAAAACCTCGTTTACTTAAGTCGGCGTTGTGCCTTTTGTATTAAATTCCGATGCAATTTCTGTGTTTCATCGTCAATAAGAAGGTGCAAGGTATACAGTAAAACTGGAGTGAAGCATCGGAATCTAAAACTGGACTCACAGGAGAGGTTCAAATCATAGAAAGACAGAGGGACAGTCCTCGTTTACTTAAGTCGGCATTGTGCCTTTTGTATTAAATTCCGATGCAATTTCTGTGTTTCATCGTCAATAAGAAGCTGCAAGGTATACAGTAAACCTGAAGTGAAGCATCGGAATCGAAAACTGGACTCACAGGAGAGGTTAAAATCACAGAAAGGGAAAGTGTCAGTCCTCTTTTTTTTAAGTCAGCATTGTGCCTTTTGTATTATATTCCAATGAAATTTCTGTGTTTCATCGTCAATAAGAAGTTCCAAGGGATACAGTAAACCTGAAGTGAAGCATCGGAATCTAAAACTGGACTCACAGAAGAGGTTCAAATCATAGAAAGGGAGAGGGTCAGTCCTCTTGTACTTAAGTCGACATTGTGCCTTTTGTATTAAATTCGGATGCAATTTCTGTGCTTCATCGTCAATAAGAAGGTGCAAGGTATACAGTAAACCTGAAGTGAAGCATCGGAATCTAATACTGGACTCACAGGAGAGGCTCAAATCATAGATAGTGAGATTGTCAGTCCTCTTGTACTTAAGTCGGCATTGTGAATTTTGTATTAAATTCCGATGCAATTTCTGTGTTTCATCGTCAATAAGAAGGTGCAAGGTATTCAGTAAACCTGAAGTGAAACATCGGAATCTAAAACTGGAATCACAGGAGAGTTTCAAATCATAGAAAGTGAGAGTGTCAGTCCTTTTGTCTTTAAGTCGGCATTGTGCCTTTTGCATTAAATTCCGATGCTATATCTGTGTCTCATCGTCAATAAGAAGGTGCAAGGTATACAGTAAACCTGGAGTGAAGCATCGGAATCTAAAACTGGACTCACAGGAGAGGTTCAAATCATAGAAAGACAGAAAGACAGTCCTCGTTTACTTAAGTCGGCATTGTGCCTTTTGTATTAAATTCCGATGCAATTTCTGTGTTTCATCGTCAATAAGAAGGACCTAGGGATACAGTAAACCTAAAGTGAAGCATCGGAATCTAAAACTGGACTCACAAGAGAAGTTCAATTCATAGAAAGGGAAAGTGTCAGTCCTCTTGTACTTATGTCGGCATTGTGCCTTTTGTATTAAATTCGGATGCAATTTCTGTGTTTCATCGTCAATAAGAAGGTGCAAGGTATACAGTAAACCAGAATTGAAGCATCGGAATCTAAAACTGGAATCACAGGAGAGGTTCAAATCATAGAAAGTGAGAGTGTCAGTCCTCTTGTACTTAAGTCGGCATTGTGCCTCTGTATTAAATTCGGATGCAATGTCTGTATTTCATCGTCAATAAGAAGGTGCAAGGTATACAGTAAACCTGAAGTGAAGCATCGGAATCTAAAACTGGACTCACAGGAGAGGTTCAAATCATAGAAAGTGAGAGTGTCAGTCCTCTTGTACTTAAGTCGGCATTGTGCCTCTGTATTAAATTCGGATGCAATGTCTGTATTTCATCGTCAATAAGAAGGTGCAAGGTATACAGTAAACCTGAAGTGAAGCATCGGAATCTAAAACTGGACTCACAGGAGAGGTTCAAATCATAGATAGTGAGAGTGACAGTTCTCTTTTACTTAATTCGGCATTGTGCGTTTTGTATTAAATTCCGATGAAATTTCTGTGTTTCATCGTCAATAAGATGGTCCAAGGGAAACAATAAACCTGAAGTGAATTATCGGAATCTAAAACTGGACACACAGGAGGGGTTCAAATCATAGAAAGGGATAGCGTCAGTCCTCTTGTACTTAAGTCGGCATTGGGCTTTTTGTATTAAATTTGGATGCAATTTCTGTGTTTCATCGTCAATAAGAAGGGGCAAGGTATACAGTAAACCTGAAGTGAAGCATCGGAATCAAAAACTGGACTCACAGGAGAGGTTCAAATCATAGAAAGTGAGAGTGTCAGTCCTCTTGTACTTAAGTCAGCATTGTGCCTCTTGTATTAAATTCGGATGCAATTTCTGTGTGTCACCGTCAATAAGAAGGTGCAAGGTATACAGTAAACCTGAAGTGAAGCATCGGCATCTAAAACTGGACTCACAGGAGAGGTTCAAATCATAGGAAGTGAGAGTGTCAGTCCTCTTGTACTTAAGTCGGCATTGTGCCTTTTGTATTAAATTCCGATGCAATTTCTGTGTTTCATCATCAATAAGAAGGTGCAAGGTATACAGTAAACCTGAAGTGAAGCATCGGAATCTAGAACTGGGCTCACAGGAGAGGTTCAAATCAAAGAAAGTGAGAGTGTCAGTCCTCTTGTACTTAAGTCGGCATTGTGCCTTTTGTATTAAATTCGGATGCAATTTCTGTTTTCCATCGTCAATAAGAAGGTCCAAAGGATACAGTAAACCTGAAGTGAAGCATCGGAATCCAAAACTGGACTAACGGGAGAGGTTCAAATCACAGAAAGTGAGAGTGTCAGTCCTCTTTTACTTAAGTCATCATTGTGCCTATTGTATTAAATTCCAATGAAATTTCTGTGTTTCATCGTCAATAAGAAGGTCCAAGGGATACAGTAAACCTGAAGTGAAGCATCGGAATCTAAAACTGGACTCACAGAAGAGGTTCAAATCATAGAAAGGGAGAGGGTCAGTCCTCTTGTAGTTAAGTCGGCATTGTGCCATTTGTATTAAATCCGGATGCAATTTCTGCGTATCATCGTCAATAAGAAGGTGCAAGGTATACAGTAAACCTGAAGTGAAGCATCGGAATCCAAAACTGGACTCACAGGAGAGGTTAAAATCATAGAAAGGGAAAGGGTCAGTCCTCTTTTACTTAAGTCAGCATTGTGAATTTTGTATTAAATTCCAATGAAATTTCTGTGTTTCATCGTCAATAAGAAGGTCCAAGGGATACAGTAAACCTGAAGTGAAGCATCGGAATCTAAAACTGGACTCACAGAAGAGGTTCAAATCATAGAAATGGAGAGGGTCAGTCCTCTTGTACTTAAGTCGACATTGTGCCTTTTGTATTAAATTCGGATGCAATATCTGTGCTTCATCGTCAATAAGAAGGTGCAAGGTATACAGTAAACCTGAAGTGAAGCATCGGAATCTAATACTGGACTCACAGGAGAGGTTCAAATCATAGATAGTGAGATTGTCAGTCCTCTTGTACTTAAGTTGGCATTGTGAATTTTGTATTAAATTCCAATGCAATTTCTGTGTTTCATCGTCAATAAGAAGGTGCAAGGTATTCCGTAAACCTGAAGTGAAACATCGGAATGTAAAACTGGAATCACAGGAGAGTTTCAAATCATAGAAAGAGAGAGTGTCAGTCCTTTTGTCTTTAAGTCGACATTGTGCCTTTTGTATTAAATTCCGATGCTATATCTGTGTCTCATCGTCAATAAGAAGGTGCAAGGTATACAGTAAAACTGGAGTGAAGCTTCGGAATCTAAAACTGGACTCACAGGAGAGGTTCAAATCATAGAAAGACAGAGGGACAGTCCTCTTTTACTTAAGTCGGCATTGTGCCTTTTGTATTTAATTCCGATGCAATCTCTGTGTTTCATCGTCAATAAGAAGGACCTAGGGATACAGTAAACCTAAAGTGAAGCATCGGAATCTAAAACTGGACTCACAAGAGAGGTTCAATTCATAGAAAGGGAAAGTGTCAGTCCTCTTGTACTTATGTCGGCATTGTGCCTTTTGTATTAAATTCGGATGCAATTTCTGTGTTTCATCGTCAATAAGAAGGTGCAAGGTATACAGTAAACCTGAATTGAAGAATCGGAATCTAAAACTGGAATCACAGGAGAGGTTCAAATCATAGAAAGTGAGAGTGTCAGTCCTCTTGTACTTAAGTCGGCATTGTGCCTCTGTATTAAATTCGGATGCAATTTCTGTATTTCATCGTCAATAAGAAGGTGCAAGGTATACAGTAAACCTGAAGTGAAGCATCGGAATCTAAAACTGGACTCACAGGAGAGATTCAAATCATAGATAGTGAGAGTGACAGTTCTCTTTTACTTAATTCGGCATTGTGCCTTTTGTATTAAATTCCGATGCAATTTCTGTGTGTCATCGTCAATAAGAAGGTGCAAGGTATACAGTAAACCTGAAGTGAAGCATCGGCATCTAAAACTGGACTCACAGGAGAGGTTCAAATCATAGGAAGTGAGAGTGTCAGTCCTCTTGTACTTAAGTCGGCTTTGTGCCTTTTGTATTAAATTCCGATGCAATTTCTGTATTTCATCATCAATAAGAAAGTGCAAGGTATACAGTAAACCTGAAGTGAAGCATCGGAATCTAAAACTGGGCTCACAGGAGAGGTTCAAATCAAAGAAAGTGAGAGTGTCAGTCCTCTTGTACTTAAGTCGGCATTGTGCCTTTTGTATTAAATTCGGATGCAATTTCTGTTTTCCATCGTCAATAAGAAGGTCCAAAGGATACAGTAAACCTGAAGTGAAGCATCGGAATCCAAAACTGGACTAACGTTAGAGGTTCAAATCACAGAAAGTGAGAGTGTCAGTCCTCTTTTACTTAAGTCAGCATTGTGCCAATTGTATTAAATTCCAATGACATTTCTGTGTTTCATCGTCAATAAGAAGGTCCAAGGGATACAGTAAACCTGAAGTGAAGCATCGGAATCTAAAACTGGACTCACAGAACAGGTTCAAATCATAGAAAGGGAGAGGGTCAGTCCTGTTGTTATTAAGTCGACATTGAGCCTTTTGTATTAAATTCGGATGCAATTTCTGTGCTTCATCGTCAATAAGAAGGTGCAAGGTATACAGTAAACCTGAAGTGAAGCATCGGAATCTAATACTGGACTCACAATAGAGGTTCAAATCATAGATAGTGAGAGTGTCAGTCCTCTTGTACTTAAGTCGGCATTGTGAATTTTGTATTAAATTCCGATGCAATTTCTGTGTTTCATCGTCAATAAGAAGGTGCAAGGTATTCAGTAAACCTGAAGTGAAACATCGGAATCTAAAACTGGAATCACAGGAGAGTTTCAAATCATAGAAAGTGAGAGTGTCAGTCCTTTAGTATTTAAGTCGGCATTGTGCCTTTTGTATTAAATTCCGATGCTATATCTGTGTCTCATCGTCAATAAGAAGGTGCAAGGTATACAGTAAACCTGGAGTGGAGCAGCGGAATCTAAAACTGGACTCACTGGAGAGGTTCAAATCATAGAAAGACAGAGGGACAGCCCTCTTTTACTTAAGTCGGCATTGTGCCTTTTGTATTAAATTCCGATGAAATTTCTGTGTTTCATCGTCAATAAGAAGGTGCAAGGTATACAGTAAACCTGAAGTGAAGCATCGGAATCTAAAACTGGACTCACAGGAGGGGTTCAAATCATAGAAAGTGAGAGTGTCAGTCCTCTTGTACTTAAGTCGGCATTGTGCGTTTTGTATTAAATTCGGATGCAATTTCTGTGATCCTTCGTCAATAAGAAGGTGGAAGGTAAACAGTAAACCTGAAGTGAAGCATCGGAATCTAAAACTGGACTCACAGGAGAGGTTCAAATCGTAGAAAGTGAGAGTGTCAGTGATCTTGTACTTAAGTCGGCATTGTGCCTCTTGTATTAAATTCGCATGCAATTTCTGTGTGTCATCGTCAATAAGAAGGTGCAAGGTATACAGTAAACCTGAAGTGAAGCATCGGCATCTAAAACTGGACTCACAAGAGAGGTTCAAATCATAGGAAGTGAGAGTGTCAGTCCTCTTGTACTTAAGTCGGCATTGTGCCTTTTGTATTTAATTCCGATGCAATTTCTGTGTTTCATCATCAATAAGAAGGTGCAAGGTATACAGTTAACCTGAAGTGAAGCATCTGAATCTAAAACTGGACTCACAGGAGAGGTTCAAATCATAGAAAGTGAGAGTGTCAGTCCTCTTGTACTTAAGTCGGCATTGTGCCTTTTGTATTAAATTCGGATGCAATTTCTGTTTTCCATCGTCAATAAGAAGGTCCAAAGGATATAGTAATCCTGAAGTGAAGCATCGGAATCCAAAACAGGACTAACGGGAGAGGTTCAAATCACAGAAAGTGAGAGTGTCAGTCTTCTTTATCTTAAGTCAGCATTGTGCCTTTTGTATTAAATTCCAATGAAATTTCTGTGTTTCATCGTCAATAAGAAGGTCCAAGGGATACAGTAAACCTGAAGTGAAGCATCGGAATCTAAAACTTGACTCACAGAAGAGGTTCAAATCATAGAAAGGGAGAGGGTCAGTCCTCTTGTACTTAAGTCGACATTGTGCCTTTTGTATTAAATTCGGATGCAATTTCTGTGCTTCATCGTCAATAAAAAGGTGCAAGGTATACAGTAAACCTGAAGTGAAGCATCGGAATCTAAAACTGGACACACAGGAGAGGTTCATATCATAGAAAGTGAGAGTGTCAGTCCTCTTGTACTTAAGTCGGCATTGTGTCTCTTGTATTAAATTCGGATGCAATTTCTGTGTTCCTTCGTCAATAAGAAGGTGCAAGGTATACAGTAAACCTGAAGTGAAACATCGGAATCTAAAACTAGAATCACAGGAGAGTTTCAAATCATAGAAAGTGAGAGTGTCAGTCCTTTTGTATTTAAGTCGGCATTGTGCCTTTTGTATTAAATTCCGATGCTATATCTGTGTCTCATCGTCAATAAGAAGGTGCAAGGTATACAGTAAACCTGGAGTGAAGCAGCGGAATCTAAAAGTGGACTCACAGGAGAGGTTCAAATCATAGAAAGACAGAGGGACAGTCCTCTTTTACTTAAGTCGGCATTGTGCCTTTTGTATTAAATTCCGATGCAATTTCTGTGTTTCATCGTCAATAAGAAGGACCTAGGGATACAGTAAACCTAAAGTGAAGCATCGGAATCTAAAACTGGACTCACAGGAGAGGTTCAATTCATAGAAAGGGAAAGTGTCAGTCCTCTTGTACATAAGTCGGCATTGTGCCTTTTGTATTAAATTCGGATGCAATTTCTGTGTTTCATCGTCAATAAGACGGTGCAAGGTATACAGTAAACCTGAAGTGAAGCATCGGAATCTAAAACTGGACTCACAGGAGAGATTCAAGTCATAGAAAGTGAGAGTGTCAGGCCTCTTGTACTTAAGTCGGCATTGTGCCTTTTGTATTAAATTCGGATGCTATTTCTGTGTTTCATCGTCAATACAAAGGTGCAAGGTATACTGTAAACCTGAAGTGAAGCATCGGAATCTAAAACTGGACTCACAGGAGAGGTTCAAATCATAGAAAGAGAGAGTGACAGTCCTCTTTTACTTAAGTCGACATTGTGCCTTTTGTATTAAATTCCGATGAAATTTCTGTGTTTCATCGTCAATAAGAAGGTGCAAGGTATACAGTAAACCTGAAGTGAAGCATCGGAGTCTAAAACTGGACTCACAGGAGGGGTTCAAATCATAGAAAGTGAGAGTGTCAGTCCTCTTGTACTTATGTCAGCATTGTGCCTTTTGTATTAAATTCGGATGCAATTTCTGTGATCCTTCGTCAATAAGAAGGTGCAAGGTATACAGAAACCTGAAGTGAAGCATCGGAATCTAAAACTGGACTCACAGGAGAGGTTCAAATCATAGAAAGTGAGAGTGTCAGTCCTCTTGTACTTAAGTCGGCATTGTGCCTCTGTATTAAATTCGGATGCAATTTCTGTATTTCATCGTCAATAGGAAGGTGCAAGGTATACAGTAAACCTGAAGTGAAGCATCGGAATCTAATACTGGACTCGCAGGAGAGGTTCAAATCAAAGATAGTGAGAGTGACAGTCCTCTTTACTTAAGTCGGCATTGTGCCTTTTGTATTAAATTCCAATGAAATTTCTGTGTTTCATCGTCAATAAGAAGGTCCAAGGGATACAGTAAACCTGAAGTGAAGCATCAGAATCTAAAACTGGACTCACAGGAGGGGTTCAAGTCATAGAAAGGAAGAGTGTCAGTCCTCTTGTACTTAAGTCGGCATTGTGCCTTTTGTATTAAATTCGGATGCAATTTCTGTTTTCCATCGTCAATAAGAAGGTCCAAAGGATACAGTAAACCTGAAGTGAAGCATCGGAATCCAAAACGGGACTAACGGGAGAGGTTCAAATCACAGAAAGTGAGAGTGTCAGTCCTCTTTATCTTAAGTCAGCATTGTGCCTTTTGTATTAAATTCCACTGAAATTTCTGTGTTTCATCGTCAATAAGAAGGTCCAAGGGATACAGTAAACCTGAAGTGAAGCATCGGAATCCAAAACTGGAATCACAGAAGAGGTTCAAATCATAGAAAGTGAGAGTGTCAGTCCTCTTGTACTTAAGTCGGCATTGTGCCTTTTGTATTAAATTCGGATGCAATTTCTGTTTTCCATCGTCAATAAGAAGGTCCAAAGGATATAGTAATCCTGAAGTGAAGCATCGGAATCCAAAACAGGACTAACGGGAGAGGTTCAAATCACAGAAAGTGAGAGTGTCAGTCTTCTTTATCTTAAGTCAGCATTGTGCCTTTTGTATTAAATTCCAATGAAATTTCTGTGTTTCATCGTCAATAAGAAGGTCCAAGGGATACAGTAAACCTGAAGTGAAGCATCGGAATCTAAAACTTGACTCACAGAAGAGGTTCAAATCATAGAAAGGGAGAGGGTCAGTCCTCTTGTACTTAAGTCGACATTGTGCCTTTCGTATTAAATTTGGATGCAATTTCTGTGCTTCATCGTCAATAAAAAGGTGCAAGGTATACAGTAAACCTGAAGTGAAGCATCGGAATCTAAAACTGGACACACAGGAGAGGTTCATATCATAGAAAGTGAGAGTGTCAGTCCTCTTGTACTTAAGTCGGCATTGTGTCTCTTGTATTAAATTCGGATGCAATTTCTGTGTTCCTTCGTCAATAAGAAGGTGCAAGGTATACAGTAAACCTGAAGTGAAACATCGGAATCTAAAACTAGAATCACAGGAGAGTTTCAAATCATAGAAAGTGAGAGTGTCAGTCCTTTTGTATTTAAGTCGGCATTGTGCTTTTTGTATTAAATTCCGATGCTATATCTGTGTCTCATCGTCAATAAGAAGGTGCAAGGTATACAGTAAACCTGGAGTGAAGCAGCGGAATCTAAAAGTGGACTCACAGGAGAGGTTCAAATCATAGAAAGACAGTGGGACAGTCCTCTTTTACTTAAGTCGGCATTGTGCCTTTTGTATTAAATTCCGATGCAATTTCTGTGTTTCATCGTCAATAAGAAGGACCTAGGGATACAGTAAAACTAAAGTGAAGCATCGGAATCTAAAACTGGACTCACAGGAGAGGTTCAATTCATAGAAAAGGAAAGTGTCAGTCCTCTTGTACATAAGTCGGCATTGTGCCTTTTGTATTAAATTCGGATGCAATTTCTGTGTTTCATCGTCAATAAGACGGTGCAAGGTATACAGTAAACCTGAAGTGAAGCATCGGAATCTAAAACTGGACTCACAGGAGAGATTCAAATCATAGAAAGTGAGAGTGTCAGGCCTCTTGTACTTAAGTCGGCATTGTGCCTTTTGTATTAAATTCGGATGCTATTTCTGTGTTTCATCGTCAATACGAAGGTGCAAGGTATACTGTAAACCTGAAGTGAAGCATCGGAATCTAAAACTGGACTCACAGGAGAGGTTCAAATCATAGAAAGAGAGAGTGACAGTCCTCTTTTACTTAAGTCGACATTGTGCCTTTTGTATTAAATTCCGATGAAATTTCTGTGTTTCATCGTCAATAAGAAGGTGCAAGGTATTCAGTAAACCTGAAGTGAAGCATCGGAGTCTAAAACTGGACTCACAGGAGGGGTTCAAATCATAGAAAGTGAGAGTGTCAGTCCTCTTGTACTTATGTCAGCATTGTGCCTTTTGTATTAAATTCGGATGCAATTTCAGTGATCCTTCGTCAATAAGAAGGTGCAAGGTATACAGAAACCTGAAGTGAAGCATCAGAATCTAAAACTGGACTCACAGGAGAGGTTCAAATCATAGAAAGTGAGAGTGTCAGTCCTCTTGTACTTAAGTCGGCATTGTGCCTCTGTATTAAATTCGGATGCAATTTCTGTATTTCATCGTCAATAGGAAGGTGCAAGGTATACAGTAAACCTTAAGTGAAGCATCGTAATCTAAAACTGGACTCACAGGAGAGGTTCAAATCATAGATAGTGATAGTGACAGTTCTCTTTTACTTAAGTCGGCATTGTGCCTTTTGTATTCAATTCCGATGAAATTTCTGTGTTTCATCGTCAATAAGAAGGTCCAAGGGAAACAGGAAACCTAAAGTGAAGTATCGGAATCTAAAACTGGACACACAGGAGGGGTTCAAATCATAGAAAGGGAGAGCGTCAGTCCTCTTTTACTTAAGTCGGCATTGTGCCTCTTGAATTAAATTCGGATGCAAATTCTGTGTGTCATCGTCAATAAGAAGGTGCAAGGTATACAGTAAACCTGAAGTGAAGCATCGGCATCTAAAACTGGACTCACAGGAGAGGTTCAAATCATAGGAAGTGAGAGTGTCAGTCCTCTTGTACTAAAGTCGGCATTGCGCCTTTTGTATTAAATTCCGATGCAATTTCTGTGTTTCATCATCAATAAGAAGGTGCAAGGTATACAGTAAACCTGAAGTGAAGCATCGGAATCTAATACTGGACTCACAGGAGAGGTTCAAATCAAAGATAGTGAGAGTGACAGTCCTCTTTACTTAAGTCGGCATTGTGCCTTTTGTATTAAATTCCAATGAAATTTCTGTGTTTCATCGTCAAAAGAAGGTCCAAGGGATACAGTAAACCTGAAGTGAAGCATCAGAATCTAAAACTGGACTCACAGGAGGGGTTCAAGTCATAGAAAGGAAGAGTGTCAGTCCTCTTGTACTTAAGTCGGCATTGTGCCTTTTGTATTAAATTCGGAAGCAATTTCTGTGTTTCATCGTCAATAAGAAGGTGCAAGGTATACAGTAAACCTGAAGTGAAGCATTGGAATCGAAAACTGGACTCACAGGAGAGGTTCAAATCATAGAAAGTGAGAGTGTCAGTCCTCTTGTACTTAAGTCGGCATTGTGCCTTTTGTATTAAATTCCGATGCAATTTCTGTGTTTCATCGTCAATAAGAAGGACCTAGGGATACAGTAAACCTAAAGTGAAGCATCGGAATCTAAAACTGGACTCACAGGAGAGGTTCAATTCATAGAAAGGGAAAGTGTCAGTCCTCTTGTACATAAGTCGGCATTGTGCCTTTTGTATTAAATTCGGATGCAATTTCTGTGTTTCAT
The DNA here is from genome assembly GCF_021461395.2 of Schistocerca americana. Taxonomy (NCBI): domain Eukaryota; kingdom Metazoa; phylum Arthropoda; class Insecta; order Orthoptera; family Acrididae; genus Schistocerca; species Schistocerca americana. The sequence continues at coordinate 1,466,273 of NC_060128.1, forward strand.
CGTCAATAAGACGGTGCAAGGTATACAGTAAACCTGAAGTGAAGCATCGGAATCTAAAACTGGACTCACAGGAGAGATTCAAATCATAGAAAGTGAGAGTGTCAGGCCTCTTGTACTTAAGTCGGCATTGTGCCTTTTGTATTAAATTCGGATGCTATTTCTGTGTTTCATCGTCAATACGAAGGTGCAAGGTATACTGTAAACCTGAAGTGAAGCATCGGAATCTAAAACTGGACTCACAGGAGAGGTTCAAATCATAGAAAGAGAGAGTGACAGTCCTCTTTTACTTAAGTCGACATTGTGCCTTTTGTATTAAATTCCGATGAAATTTCTGTGTTTCATCGTCAATAAGAAGGTGCAAGGTATACAGTAAACCTGAAGTGAAGCATCGGAGTCTAAAACTGGACTCACAGGAGGGGTTCAAATCATAGAAAGTGAGAGTGTCAGTCCTCTTGTACTTATGTCAGCATTGTGCCTTTTGTATTAAATTCGGATGCAATTTCTGTGATCCTTCGTCAATAAGAAGGTGCAAGGTATACAGAAACCTGAAGTGAAGCATCGGAATCTAAAACTGGACTCACAGGAGAGGTTCAAATCATAGAAAGTGAGAGTGTCAGTCCTCTTGTACTTAAGTCGGCATTGTGCCTCTGTATTAAATTCGGATTCAATTTCTGTATTTCATCGTCAATAGGAAGGTGCAAGGTATACAGTAAACCTTAAGTGAAGCATCGTAATCTAAAACTGGACTCACAGGAGAGGTTCAAATCATAGATAGTGATAGTGACAGTTCTCTTTTACTTAAGTCGGCATTGTGCCTTTTGTATTCAATTCCGATGAAATTTCTGTGTTTCATCGTCAATAAGAAGGTCCAAGGGAAACAGGAAACCTAAAGTGAAGTATCGGAATCTAAAACTGGACACACAGGAGGGGTTCAAATCATAGAAAGGGAGAGCGTCAGTCCTCTTTTACTTAAGTCGGCATTGTGCCTCATGTATTAAATTCGGATGCAAATTCTGTGTGTCATCGTCAATAAGAAGGTGCAAGGTATACAGTAAACCTGAAGTGAAGCATCGGCATCTAAAACTGGACTCACAGGAGAGGTTCAAATCATAGGAAGTGAGAGTGTCAGTCCTCTTGTACTAAAGTCGGCATTGCGCCTTTTGTATTAAATTCCGATGCAATTTCTGTGTTTCATCATCAATAAGAAGGTGCAAGGTATACAGTAAACCTGAAGTGAAGCATCGGAATCTAATACTGGACTCACAGGAGAGGTTCAAATCAAAGATAGTGAGAGTGCCAGTCCTCTTTACTTAAGTCGGCATTGTGCCTTTTGTATTAAATTCCAATGAAATTTCTGTGTTTCATCGTCAATAAGAAGGTCCAAGGGATACAGTAAACCTGAAGTGAAGCATCGGAATCCAAAACTGGAATCACAGAAGAGGTTCAATTCATAGAAAGGGAGAGGGTCAGTCCTCTTGTACTTAAGTCGACATTGTGCCTTTTGTATTAAATTCGGATGCAATTTCTGTGCTTCATCGTCAATAAGAAGGTGCAAGGTATACAGGAAACCTGAAGTGAAGCATCGGAATCCAATACTGGACTCACAGGAGAGGTTCAAATCATAGACAGTGAGAGTGTCAGTCCTCTTGTACTTAAGTCGGCATTGTGAATTTTGTATTAAATTCCGATGCAATTTCTGTGTTTCATCGTCAATAAGATGGTGCAAGGTATTCAGTAAACCTGAAGTGAAACATCGGAATCTAAAACTAGAATCACAGGAGAGTTTCAAATCATAGAAAGTGAGAGTGTCAGTCCTTTTGTATTTAAGTCGGCATTGTGCCTTTTGTATTAAATTCCGATGCTATATCTGTGTCTCATCGTCAATAAGAAGGTGCAAGGTATACAGTAAACCTGGAGTGAAGCAGCGGAATCTAAAACTGGACTCACAGGAGAGGTTCAAAACATAGAAAGACAGAGGGACAGACCTCTTTTACTTAAGTCGGCATTGTGCCTTTTGTATTAAATTCCGATGCAATTTCTGTGTTTCATCGTCAATAAGAAAGACCTAGGGATACAGTAAACCTAAAGTGAAGCATCGGAATCTAAAACTGGACTCACAGGAGAGGTTCAATTCATAGAAAGGGAAAGTGTCAGTCCTCTTGTACTTAAGTCGGCATTGTGCCTTTTGTATTAAATTCGGATGCAATTTCTGTGTTTCATCGTCAATAAGAAGGTGCAAGGTATACAGTAAACCTGAAGTGAAGCATCGGAATCTAAAACTGGACTCACAGGAGAGGTTCAAATCATAGATAGTGAGAGTGACAGTTCTCTTTTACTTAAGTCGGCATTGTGCCTTTTGCATTAAATTCCGATGAAATTTCTGTGTTTGATCGTCAATAAGAAGGTCCAAGGGAAACAGTAAACCTGAAGTGAAGTATCGGAATCTAAAACTGGACACACAGGAGGGGTTCAAATCATAGAAAGGGAGAGCGTCAGTCCTCTTGTACTTAAGTCGGCATTGTGCCTTTTGTATTAAATTTGGATGCAATTTCTGTGTTTCATCGTCAATAAGAAGGGGCAAGGTATACAGTAAACCTGAAGTGAAGCATCGGAATCTAAAACTGGACTCACAGGAGAGGTTCAAATCATAGAAAGTGAGAGTGTCAGTGATCTTGTACTTAAGTCGGCATTGTGCCTCTTGTATTAAATTCGGATGCAATTTCTGTGTGTCATCGTCAATAAGAAGGTGCAGGGTATACAGTAAACCTGAAGTGAAGCATCGGCATCTAAAACTGGACTCACAGGAGAGGTTCAAATCATAGGTAGTGAGAGTGTCAGTCCTCTTGTACTTAAGTCGGCATTGTGCCTTTTGTATTAAATTCGGATGCAATTTCTGTGTTTCATCGTCAATAAGAAGGTGCAAGGTATTCAGTAAACCTGAAGAGAAACATCGGAATCTAAAACTAGAATCACACGAGAGTTTCAAATCATAGAAAGTGAGAGTGTCAGTCCTTTTGTATTGAAGTCGGCATTGTGCCTTTTGTATTAAATTCCGATGCTATATCTGTGTCTCATCGTCAATAAGAAGGTGCAAGGTATACAGTAAACCTGGAGTGAAGCATCGGAATCTAAAACTGGACTCACAGGAGAGGTTTAATTCATAGAAAGGGAAAGTGTCAGTCCTCTTGAACTTAAGTCGGCATTGTGCCTTTTGTATTAAATTCGGATGCAAGTTCTGTGTTTCATCGTCAATAAGAAGGTGCAAGGTATACAGTAAACCTGAAGTGAAGCATCGGAATCTAAAACTGGACTCACAGGAGAGATTCAAATCATAGAAAGTGAGAGTGTCAGGCCTCTTGTACTTAAGTCGGCATTGTGCCTTTTGTATTAAATTCGGATGCTATTTCTGTGTTTCATCGTCAATACGAAGGTGCAAGGTATACTGTAAACCTGAAGTGAAGCATCGGAATCTAAAACTGGACTCACAGGAGAGGTTCAAATCATAGAAAGAGAGAGTGACAGTCCTCTTTTACTTAAGTCGACATTGTGCCTTTTGTTTTAAATTCCGATGAAATTTCTGTGTTTCTTCGTCAATAAGAAGGTCCAAGGAATACAGTAAACCTGAAGTGAAGCATCGGAGTCTAAAACTGGACTCACAGGAGGGGTTCAAATCATAGAAAGTGAGAGTGTCAGTCCTCTTGTACTTATGTCGGCATTGTGCCTTTTGTATTAAATTCGGATGCAATTTCTGTGATCCTTCGTCAATAAGAAGGTGCAAGGTATACAGTAAACCTGAAGTGAAGCATCGGAATCTAAAACTGGACTCACAGGAGAGGTTCAAATCATAGAAAGTGAGAGTGTCAGTCCTCTTGTACTTAAGTCGGCATTGTGCCTGTGTATTAAATTCGGATGCAATTTCTGTATTTCATCGTCAATAGGAAGGTGCAAGGTATACAGTAAACCTTAAGTGAAGCATCGTAATCTAAAACTGGACTCACAGGAGAGGTTCAAATCATAGATAGTGATAGTGACAGTTCTCTTTTACTTAAGTGGCATTGGGCCTTTTGTATTAAATTCCGATGAAATTTCTGTGTTTCATCGTCAATAAGAAGGTCCAAGGGAAACAGGAAACCTAAAGTGAAGTATCGGAATCTAAAACTGGACACACAGGAGGGGTTCAAATCATAGAATGGGAGAGCGTCAGTCCTCTTGTACTTAAGTCGGCGTTGTGCCTCTTGTATTAAATTCGGATGCAATTTCTGTGTGTCATCGTCAATAAGAAGGTGCAAGGTATACAGTAAACCTGAAGTGAAGCATCGGCATCTAAAACTGGACTCACAGGAGAGGTTCAAATCATAGGAAGTGAGAGTGTCAGTCCTCTTGTACTTAAGTCGGCATTGTGCCTTTTGTATTAAATTCCGATGCAATTTCTGTGTTTCATCATCAATAAGAAGGTGCAAGGTATACAGTAAACCTGAAGTGAAGCATCGGAATCTAATACTGGACTCACAGGAGAGGTTCAAATCATAGATAGTGAGAGTGACAGTCCTCTTTACTTAAGTCGGCATTGTGCCTTTTGTATTAAATTCCAATGAAATATCTGTGTTTCCTCGTCAATAAGAAGGTCCAAGGGATACAGTAAACCTGAAGTGAAGCATCAGAATCTAAAACTGGACTCACAGGAGGGGTTTAAATCATAGAAAGTGAGAGTGTCAGTCCTCTTGTACTTAAGTCGGCATTGTGCCTTTTGTATTAAATTCGGAAGCAATTTCTGTGTTTCATCGCCAATAAGAAGGTGCAAGGTATACAGTAAACCTGATGTGAAGCATTGGAATCTAAAACTGGACTCACAGGAGAGGTTCAAATCATAGAAAGTGAGAGTGTCAGTCCTCTTGTACTTAAGTCGGCATTGTGCCTTTTGTATTAAATTCGGATGCGATTTCTGTTTTCCATCGTCAATAAGAAGGTCCAAAAGATACAGTAAACCTGAAGTGAAGCATCGGAATCCAAAACAGGACTAACGGGAGAGGTTCAAATCACAGAAAGAGAGAGTGTCAGTCCTCTTTATCTTAAGTCAGCATTGTGCCTTTTGTATTAAATTCCAATGAAATTTCTGTGTTTCATCGTCAATAAGAAGGTCCAAGGGATACAGTAAACCTGAAGTGAAGCATCGGAATCTAAAACTGGACTCACAGGAGAGGTTCAATTCATAGAAAGGGAAGGTGTCAGTCCTCTTTTACTTAAGTCGGCATTGTGCCTTTTGTATTAAATTCCGATGCAATTTCTGTGTTTCATCGTCAATAAGAAGGACCTAGGGATACAGTAAACCTAAAGTGAAGCATCGGAATCCAAAACTGGACTCACAGGAGAGGTTCAATTCATAAAAAGGGAAGGTGTCAGTCCTCTTGTACTTAAGTCGGCATTGTGCCTTTTGTATTAAATTCGGATGCAATTTCTGTGTTTCATCGTCAATAAGAAGGTGCAAGGTATACAGTAAACCTGAAGTGAAGCATCGGAATCTAAAACTGGACTCACAGGAGTGATCAAATCATAGAAAGTGAGAGTGTCAGTCCTCTTGTACTTAAGTCGGCATTGTGCCTTTCGTATTAAATTCGGATGCTATTTCTGTGTTTCATCGTCAATACGAAGGTGCAAGGTATATTGTAAACCTGAAGTGAAGCATCGGAATCTAAAACTGGACTCACAGGAGAGGTTCAAATCATAGAAAGAGAGAGTGACAGTCATCTTTTACTTAAGTCGACACTGTGCCTTTTGTATTAAATTCCGATGAAATTTCTGTGTTTCATCGTCAATAAGAAGGTGCAAGGTATACAGTAAACCTGAAGTGAAGCATCGGAATCTAAAACTGGACTCACAGGAGGGGTTCAAATAATAGAAAGTGAGAGTGTCAGTCCTCTTGTACTTATGTCGGCATTGTGCCTTTTGTATTAAATTCGGATGCAATTTCTGTGATCCTTCGACAATAAGAAGGTGCAAGGTATACAGTAAACCTTAAGTGAAGCATCGGAATCTAAAACTGGACTCACAGGAGAGGTTCAAATCATAGAAAGTGAGAGTGTCAGTCCTCTTGTACTTAAGTCGGCATTGTGCCTCTGTATTAAATTCGGATGCAATTTCTGTATTTCATCGTCAATAGGAAGGTGCAAGGTATACAGTAAACCTTAAGTGAAGCATCGGAATCTAAAACTGGACTCACAGGAGAGGTTCAAATCATAGATAGTGATAGTGACAGTTCTCTTTTACTTAAGTCGGCGTTGTGCCTTTTGTATTAAATTCTGAAGAAATTTCTGTGTTTCATCGTCAATAAGAAGGTCCAAGGGAAACAGGAAACCTAAAGTGAAGTATCGGAATCTAAAACTGGACACACAGGAGGGGTTCAAATCATAGAAAGGGAGAGCGTCAGTCCTCTTGTACTTAAGTCGGCATTGTGCCTCTTGTATTAAATTCGGATGCAATTTCTGTGTGTCATCGTCAATAAGAAGGTGCAAGGTATACAGTAAACCTGAAGTGAAGCATCGGCATCTAAAACTGGACTCACAGGAGAGGTTCAAATCATAGGAAGTGAGAGTGTCAGTCCTCTTGTACTTAAGTCGGCATTGTGCCTTTTGTATTAAATTCCGATGCAATTTCTGTGTTTCATCATCAATAAGAAGGTGCAAGGTATACAGTAAACCAGAAGTGAAGCATCGGAATCTAATACTGGACTCACAGGAGAGGTTCAAATCATAGATAGTGAGAGTGACAGTCCTCTTTACTTAAGTCGGCATTGTGCCTTTTGTATTAAATTCCAATGCAATTTCTGTGTTTCATCGTCAATAAGAAGGTCCAAGGGATACAGTAAACCTGAAGTGAAGCATCGGAATCTAAAACTGGACTCACAGGAGAGGTTCAATTCATAGAAAGGGAAGGTGTCAGTCCACTTTTACTTAAGTCGGCATTGTGCCTTTTGTATTAAATTCGGATGCAATTTCTGTATTCCATCGTCAATAAGAAGGTCCAAAGGATACAGTAAACCTGAAGTGAAGCATCGGAATCCAAAACAGGACTAACGTGAGAGGTTCAAATCACAGAAAGTGAGAGTGTCAGTCCTCTTTTACTTAAGTCAGCATTGTGCCTTTTGTATTAAATTCCAATGAAATTTCTGTGTTTCATCGTCAATAAGAAGGTCCAAGGGATACAGTAAACCTGAAGTGAAGCATCGGAATCTAAAACTGGACTCACAGAAGAGGTTCAAATCATAGAAAGGGAGAGGGTCAGTCCTCTTGTACTTAAGTCGACATTGTGCCTTTTGTATTTAATTCGGATGCAATTTCTGTGCTTCATCGTCAATAAGAAGGTGCAAGGTATACAGTAAACCTGAAGTGAAGCATCGGAATCTAATACTGGACTCACAGGAGAGGTTCAAATCATAGATAGTGAGAGTGTCAGTCCTCTTGTACTTAAGTCGGCATTGTGAATTTTGTATTAAATTCCGATGCAATTTCTGTGTTTCATCGTCAATAAGAAGGTGCAAGGTATTCAGTAAACCTGAAGTGAAACATCGGAATCTAAAACTGGAGTCACAGGAGAGTTTCAAATCATTGAAAGTGAGAGTGTCAGTCCTTTTGTATTTAAGTCGGCATTGTGCCTTTTGTATTCAATTCCGATGCTATATCTGTGTCTCATCGTCAATAAGAAGGTGCAAGGTATACAGTAAACCTGGAGTGAAGCAGCGGAATCTAAAACTGGACTCAGAGGAGAGGTTCAAATCATAGAAAGACAGAGGGACAGTCCTCTTTTACATAAGTCGGCATTGTGCCTTTTGTATTAAATTCCGATGCAATTTCTGTGTTTCATCGTCAATAAGAAGTACCTAGGGATACAGTAAACCTAAAGTGAAGCATCGGAATCTAAAACTGGACTCACAGGAGAGGTTCTATTCATAGAAAGGGAAAGTGTCAGTCCTCTTGCACTTAAGTCGGCATTGTGCCTTTTGTATTAAATTCGGATGCAATTTCTGTGTTTCATCGTCAATAAGAAGGTGCAAGGTATACAGTAAAACTGAAATGAAGCATCGGAATCTAAAACTGGACTCACAGGAGAGGTTCAAATCATAGAAAGTGAGAGTGTCAGTCCTCTTGTACCTAAGTCGGCATTGTGCCTTTTGTATTAAATTCGGATGCTATTTCTGTGTGTCATCGTCAATACGAAGGTGCAAGGTATACAGTAAACCTGAAGTGAAGCATCGGAATCTAAAACTGGACTCACAGGAGAGGTTCAAATCATAGAAAGAGAGAGTGACAGTCCTCTTTTACTTAAGTCGACATTGTGCCTTTTGTATTAAATTCCGATGAAATTTCTGTGTTTCATCGTCAATAAGAAGGTGCAAGGTATACAGTAAACCTGAAGTGAAGCATCGGAATCTAAAACTGGACTCACAGGACGGGTTCAAATCATAGAAAGTGAGAGTGTCAGTCCGCTTGTACTTAAGTCGGCATTGTGCCTTTTGTATTAAATTCAGATGCAATTTCTGTGATCCTTCGTCAATAAGAAGGTGCAAGGTATACAGTAAACCTGAAGTGAAGCATCGGAATCTAAAACTGGACTCACAGGAGAGATTCAAATCATAGAAAGCGAGAGTGTCAGTCCTCTTGTACTTAAGTCGGCATTGTGCCTCTGTATTAAATTCGGATGCAATTTCTATATTTCATCGTCAATAGGAAGTTGCAAGGTATACAGTAAACCTGAAGTGAAGCATCGGAATCTAAAACTGGTCTCACAGGAGAGGTTCAAATCATAGAAAGGGAGAGCGTCAGTCCTCTTGTACTTAAGTCGGCATTGTGCCTTTTGTATTAAATTTGGATGCAATTTCTGTGTTTCATCGTCAATAAGAGGGTGCAAGGTATACAGTAAACCTGAAGTGAAGCATCGGAATCTAAAACTGGACTCCCATGAGAGGTTCAAATCATAGAAAGTGAGAGTGTCAGTCCTCTTGTACTTAAGTCGGCATTGTGCCTCTTGTATTAAATTCGGATGCAATTTCTGTGTGTCATCGTCAATAAGAAGGTGCAAGGTATACAGTAAACCTGAAGTGAAGCATCGGCATCTAAAACTGGACTCACAGGAGAGGTTCAAATCATAGGAAGTGAGATTGTCAGTCCTCTTGTACTTAAGTCGGCATTGTGCCTTTTGTATTAAATTCCGATGCAATTTCTGTGTTTCATCATCAATAAGTAGGTGCAAGGTATACAGTAAACCTGAAGTGAAGTATCGGAATCTAATACTGGACTCACAGGAGAGGTTCAAATCATAGATAGTGAGAGTGACAGTCCTCTTTACTTATTTCGGCATTGTGCCTTTTGTATTAAATTCCAATGACATTTCTGTGCTTCATCGTCAATAAGAAGGTCCAAGGGATACAGTAAACCTGAAGTGAAGCATCAGAATCTAAAACTGGACTCACAGGAGGGGTTCAAATCATAGAAAGGGAGAGTGTCAGTCCTCTTGTACTCAAGTCGGCATTGTGCCTTTTGTATTAAATTCGGATGCAATTTCTGTGTTTCATCGTCAATAAGAAGGTGCAAGGTATACAGTAAACCTGAAGTGAAGGATCGGAATCGAAAACTGGACTCACAGGAGAGGTTCAAATCATAGAAAGAGAGAGTGACAGTGCTCTTTTACTTAAATCGGCATTGTGCCTTTTCTATTCAATTCCGCTGAAATTTCTGTGTTTCATCGTCAATAACAAGGTGCAAGGTATACAGTAAACCTGAAGTGAAGCATCGGAATCTAAAACTGGACTCACAGGAGAGGTTCAAATCATAGAAAGTGAGAGTGTCAGTCCTCTTGTACTTAAGTCGGCATTGTGCCTCTTGTTTAAAATTCGGATGCAAATTCTGTGTGTCATCGTCAATAAGAGGGTGCAAGGTATACAGGAAACCTGAAGTGAAGCATCAGAATCTAAAACTGGACTCACAGGAGAGGTTCAAATCATAGAAAGTGAGAGTGTCAGACCTCTTGTACTCAAGTCGGCATTGTGCCTTTTGTATTAAATTCGGATGCAATTTCTGTGTTTCATCGTCAATAAGAAGGGGCAAGGTATACAGTAAACCTGAAGTGAAGCGTCGGAATCTAAAACTGGACTCACAGGAGAGGTTCAAATCATAGAAAGTGAGAGTGTCAGTCCTCTTGTACTTAAGTCGTCCCTGTGCCTCATGTATTAAAATCGGATGCAATTTCTGTGTGTCATCGTCGATAAGAAGGTGCAAGGTATACAGTAAACCTTAAGTGAAGCATCGGAATCTAAAACTGGACTCACAGGAGAGGTTCAAATCATAGAAAGTGAGAGTGTCAGTCCTCTTGTACTTAAGTCGGCATTGTGCCTTTTGTATTAAATCCCGATGCAATTTCTGTGTTTCATCGTCAAAAGGAAGGTGCAAGGTATACAGTAAACCTGAAGAGAAGCATCGAAATCTAAAACTGGAATCACAGGAGAGGTTCAAATCATAGAAAGTGAGAGTGTCAGTCCTCTTGTACTTAAGCTGGCATTGTGCCTTTTGTATTAAATTCCGATGCAATTTCTGTGTTTCATCGTCAATAAGAAGGTGCAAGGTATACAGTATACCTGAAGTGAAGCATCGGAATCCAAAACTGGACTCACAGGAGAGGTTCAAATCATAGAAAGAGAGAGTGACAGTGCTCTTTTACTTAAATCGGCATTGTTCCTTTTCTATTCAATTCCGATGAAATTTCTGTGTTTCATCGTCAATAACAAGGTGCAAGGTATACCGTAAACCTGAAGTGAAGCATCGGAATTAAAAACTGGACTAACAGAAGAGGTTCAAATCATAGAAAGAGAGAGTGACAGTCCTCTTTTACTTAAGTCGACATTGTGCATTTTGTATTAAATTCCGATGAAATTTCTGTGTTTCATCGTCAATAAGAAGGTGCAAGGTATACAGTAAACCTGAAGTGAAGCATCGGAATCTAAAACTGGACTCACAGGAGGGGTTCAAATCATAGAAAGTGAGAGTGTCAGTCCGCTTGTACTTAAGTCGGCATTGTGCCTTTTGTATTAAATTCAGATGCAATTTCTGTGATCCTTCGTCAATAAGAAGGTGCAAGGTATACAGTAAACCTGAAGTGAAGCATCGGAATCTAAAACTGGACTCACAGGATAGATTCAAATCATAGAAAGCGAGAGTGTCAGTCCTCTTGTACTTAAGTCGGCATTGTGCCTCTGTATTAAATTCGGATGCAATTTCTATATTTCATCGTCAATAGGAAGTTGCAAGGTATACAGTAAACCTGAAGTGAAGCATCGGAATCTAAAACTGGTCTCACAGGAGAGGTTCAAATCATAGAAAGGGAGAGCGTCAGTCCTCTTGTACTTAAGTCGGCATTGTGCCTTTTGTATTAAATTTGGATGCAATTTCTGTGTTTCATCGTCAATAAGAAGGTGCAAGGTACACAGTAAACCTGAAGTGAAGCATCGGAATCTAAAACTGGACTCCCAGGAGAGGTTCAAATCATAGAAAGTGAGAGTGTCAGTCCTCTTGTACTTAAGTCGGCATTGTGCCTCTTGTATTAAATTCGGATGCAATTTCTGTGTGTCATCGTCAATAAGAAGGTGCAAGGTATACAGTAAACCTGAAGTGAAGCATCGGCATCTAAAACTGGACTCACAGGAGAGGTTCAAATCATAGGAAGTGAGATTGTCAGTCCTCTTGTACTTAAGTCGGCATTGTGCCTTTTGTATTAAATTCCGATGCAATTTCTGTGTTTCATCATCAATAAGTAGGTGCAATTTATACAGTAAACCTGAAGTGAAGTATCGGAATCTAATACTGGACTCACAGGAGAGGTTCAAATCATAGATAGTGAGAGTGACAGTCCTCTTTACTTATTTCGGCATTGTGCCTTTTGTATTAAATTCCAATGACATTTCTGTGCTTCATCGTCAATAAGAAGGTCCAAGGGATACAGTAAACCTGAAGTGAAGCATCAGAATCTAAAACTGGACTCACAGGAGGGGTTCAAATCATAGAAAGGGAGAGTGTCAGTCCTCTTGTACTCAAGTCGGCATTGTGCCTTTTGTATTAAATTCGGATGCAATATCTGTGTTTCATCGTCAATAAGAAGGTGCAAGGTATACAGTAAACCTGAAGTGAAGGATCGGAATCGAAAACTGGACTCACAGGAGAGGTTCAAATCATAGAAAGAGAGAGTGACAGTGCTCTTTTACTTAAATCGGCATTGTGCCTTTTCTATTCAATACCGATGAAATTTCTGTGTTTCATCGTCAATAACAAGGTGCAAGGTATACAGTAAACCTGAAGTGAAGCATCGGAATCTAAAACTGGACTCACAGGAGAGGTTCAAATCATAGATAGTGATAGTGACAGTTCTCTTTTACTTAAGTCGGCATTGTGCCTTTTGTATTAAATTCGGATGCAAATTCTGTGTGTCATCGTCAATAAGAGGGTGCAAGGTATACAGGAAACCTGAAGTGAAGCATCAGAATCTAAAACTGGACTCACAGGAGAGGTTCAAATCATAGAAAGTGAGAGTGTCAGACCTCTTGTACTCAAGCCGGCATTGTGCCTTTTGTATTAAATTCGGATGCAATTTCTGTGTTTCATCGTCAATAAGAAGGGGCAAGGTATACAGTAAACATGAAGTGAAGCGTCGGAATCTAAAACTGGACTCACAGGAGAGGTTCAAATCATAGAAAGTGAGAGGGTCAGTCCTCTTGTACTTAAGTCGTCCCTGTGCCTCATGTATTAAAATCGGATGCAATTTCTGTGTGTCATCGTCGATAAGAAGGTGCAAGGTATACAGTAAACCTTAAGTGAAGCATCGGAATCTAAAACTGGACTCACAGGAGAGGTTCAAATCATAGAAAGTGAGAGTGTCAGTCCTCTTGTACTTAAGTCGGCATTGTGCCTTTTGTATTAAATCCCGATGCAATTTCTGTGTTTCATCGTCAAAAGGAAGGTGCAAGGTATACAGTAAACCTGAAGAGAAGCATCGAAATCTAAAACTGGAATCACAGGAGAGGTTCAAATCATAGAAAGTGAGAGTGTCAGTCCTCTTGTACTTAAGCTGGCATTGTGCCTTTTGTATTAAATTCCGATGCAATTTCTGTGTTTCATCGTCAATAAGAAGGTGCAAGGTATACAGTATACCTGAAGTGAAGCATCGGAATCCAAAACTGGACTCACAGGAGAGGTTCAAATCATAGAAAGAGAGAGTGACAGTGCTCTTTTACTTAAATCGGCATTGTTCCTTTTCTATTCAATTCCGATGAAATTTCTGTGTTTCATCGTCAATAACAAGGTGCAAGGTATACCGTAAACCTGAAGTGAAGCATCGGAATTAAAAACTGGACTAACAGAAGAGGTTCAAATCATAGATAGTGAGAGTGTCAGTCCTCTTGTACTTAAGTCGGCATTGTGCCTCTTGTATTAAATTCGGATGCAAATTCTGTGTGTCATCGTCAATAAGAAGGTGCAAGGTATACAGTAAACCTGAAGTGAAGCATCGGAATCTAAAACTGGACTCACCGGAGAGGTTCAAATCATAGAAAGTGAGAGTGTTAGTCCTCTTGTACTTAAGTCGGCATTGTGCCTTTTGAATTTAATTCCGATGCAATTTCTGTGTGTCATCGTCAATAAGAACGTTCAAGGGATACAGTAGACCTGAAGTGAAGCATCGGAATCTAAAACTGGACTCACAGGAGAGGTTCAAATCATAGAAATGGAAAGTGTCAGTCCTCTTGTTCTTAAGTCGACATTGTGCCTTTTGTATTGAATTCGGATGCAATTTCTGTGTTTCATCGTCTATAAGAAGGTGCAAGGAATACAGTAAACCTGAAGTGAAGCATCGGAATCTAAAACTGGACTCACCGGAGAGGTTCAAATCATAGTAAGGGAGAGTGTCAGTCCTCTTGTTCTAAGGCGACATTGTGACTTTTGTATTGAATTCGGATGCAATTTCTGTGTTTGATCGTCAATAAGAAGGTGCAAGGAATACAGTAAACCAGAAGTGAAGCATCGGAATCTAAAATTGGAATCACAGGAGAGGTTCAAATCATAGAAAGAGAGAGTGTCAGTCCTGATGTACTTAAGTCGGCATTGTGCCTTTTGTGTTAAATTCGGATGCAATTTCAGTGTTTCATCGTCAATAAGAAGGTAGAAGGGATACAGTAAATCTGAGGTGAAGCATTGGAATCTAAAACTGGACTCACAGGAGAGGTTCAAATCATAGAAAGTGAGAGTGTCAGTCCTCTTGTACTTAAGTCGGCATTGTGCCTTTTGTATTAAATTCGGATGCAATTTCTGTTTTCCATCGTCAATAAGAAGGTCCAAAGGATACAGTAAACCTGAAGTGAAGCATCGGAATCCAAAACAGGACTAACGGGACAGGTTCAAATCACAGAAATTGAGAGTGTCAGTCCTCTTTATCTTAAGTCAGCATTGTGCCTTTTGTATTAAATTCCAATGAAATTTCTGTGTTTCATCGTCAATAAGAAGGTCCAAGGGATACAGTAAACCTGAAGTGAAGCATCGGAATCTAAAACTGGACTCACAGAAGAGGTTCAAATCATAGAAAGGGAGAGGGTCAGTCCTCTTGTACTTAAGTCGACATTGTGCCTTTTGTATTAAATTCGGATGCAATTTCTGTGCCTCATCGTCAATAAGAAGGTGCAAGGTATACAGTAAACCTGAAGTGAAGCATCGGAATCTAATACTGGACTCACAGGAGAGGTTCAAATCATAGATAGTGAGAGTGTCAGTCCTCTTGTACTTAAGTCGGCATTGTGAATTTAGTATTAAATTCCGATGCAATTTCTGTGTTTCATCGTCAATAAGAAGGTCCAAGGTATTCAGTAAACCTGAAGTGAAACATCGGAATCTAAAACTAGAATCACAGGAGAGTTTCAAATCATAGAAAGTGAGAGTGTCAGTCCTTTTGTATTTAAGTCGGCATTGTGCCTTTTGTATTAAATTCCGATGGTATATCTGTGTCTCATCGTCAATAAGAAGGTGCAAGGTATACAGTAAACCTGGAGTGAAGAGCGGAATCTAAAACTGGACTCACAGGAGAGGTTCAAATCATAGAAAGACAGAGGGACAGTCCTCTTTTACTTAAGTCGGCATTGTGCCTTTTGTATTAAATTCCGATGCAATTTCTGTGTTTCATCGTCAATAAGAAGGACCTAGGGATACAGTAAACCTAAAGTGAAGCATCGGAATCTAAAACTGGACTCACAGGAGAGGTTCAATTCATAGAAAGGGAAAGTGTCAGTCCTCTTGTACTTAAGTCGGCATTGTGCCTTTTGTATTAAATTCGGATGCAATTTCTGTGTTTCATCGTCAATAAGAAGGTGCAAGGTATACAGTAAACCTGAAGTGAAGCATCGGAATCTAAAACTGGACTCACAGGAGAGATTCAAATCATAGAAAGTGAGAGTGTCAGTCCTCTTGTACTTCAGTCGGCATTGTGCCTTTTGTATTAAATTCGGATGCTATTTCTGTGTTTCATCGACAATACGAAGGTGCAAGGTATACTGTAAACCTGAAGTGAAGCATCGGAATCTAAAACTGGACTCACAGGAGAGGTTCAAATCATAGATAGTGATGGTGACAGTTCTCTTTTACTTAAGTCGGCATTGTGCCTTTTGTATTAAATTCCGATGAAATTTCTGTGTTTCATCGTCAATAAGAAGGTCCAAGGGAAACAGGAAACCTAAAGTGAAGTATCGGAATCTAAAACTGGACACACAGGAGGGGTTCAAATCATAGAAAGGGAGAGCGCCAGTCCTCTTGTACTTAAGTCGGCGTTGTGCCTCTTGTATTAAATTCGGATGCAATTTCTGTGTGTCATCGTCAATAAGAAGGTGCAAGGTATACAGTAAACCTGAAGTGAAGCATCGGCATCTAAAACTGGACTCACAGGAGTGGTTCAAATCATAGGAAGTGAGAGTGTCAGTCCTCTTGTACTTAAGTCGGCATTGTGCCTTTTGTATTAAATTCCGATGCAATTTCTGCGTTTCATCATCAATAAGAAGGTGCAAGGTATACAGTAAACCTGAAGTGAAGCATCGGAATCTAATACTGGACTCACAGGAGAGGTTCAAATCATAGATGGTGAGAGTGACAGTCCTCTTTACTGAAGTCGGCATTGTGCCTTTTGTATTAAATTCCAATGAAATTTCTGTGTTTCATCGTCAATAAGAAGGTCCAAGGGATACAGTAAACCTGAAGTGAAGCATCAGAATCTAAAACTGGACTCACAGGAGGGGTTTAAATCATAGAAAGGGAGAGTGTCAGTCCTCTTGTACTTAAGTCGGCATTGTGCCTTTTGTATTAAATACGGAAGCAATATCTGTGTTTCATCGTCAATAAGAAGGTGCAAGGTATACAGTAAACATGAAGTGAAGCATTGGAATCTAAAACTGGACTCACAAGAGAGGTTCAAATCATAGAAAGTGAGAGTGTCAGTCCTCTTGTACTTAAGTCGGTATTGTTCCTCTGTATTAAATTCGGATGCAATTTCTGTATTTCATCGTCAATAGGAAGGTGCAAGGTATACAGTAAACCTGAAGTGAAGCATCGGAATCTAAAACTGGACTCACAGGAGAGGTTCAAATCATAGATAGTGAGAGTGACAGTTCTCTTTTACTTAAGTCGGCATTGTGCCTTTTGTATTAAATTCCGATGAAATTTCAGTGTTTCATCGTCAATAAGAAGGTCCAAGGGAAACAGTAAACCTGAAGTGAAGTATCGGAATCTAAAACTGGACACACAGGAGGGGTTCAAATCATAGAAAGTGAGAGTGTCAGTCCTCTTGTACTTAAGTCGGCATTGTGCCTTTTGTATTAAATTCGGATGCTATTTCTGTGTGTCATCGTCAATACGAAGGTGCAAGGTATACAGTAAACCTGAAGTGAAGCATCGGAATCTAAAACTGGACTCACAGGAGAGGTTCAAATCATAGAAAGAGAGAGTGACAGTCCTCTTTTACTTAATTCGACATTGTGCCTTTTGTATTAAATTCCGATGAAATTTCTGTGTTTCATCGTCAATAAGAAGGTGCAAGGTATACAGTAAACCTGAAGTGAAGCATCGGAATCTAAAACTGGACTCACAGGAGGGTTTCAAATCATAGAAAGTGAGGGTGTCAGTCCTCTTGTACTTAAGTCGGCATTGTGCCTTTTGTATTAAATTCGGATGCAATTTCTGTGATCCTTCGTCAATAAGAAGGTGCAAGGTACACAGTAAACCTGAAGTGAAGCATCTGAATCTAAAACTGGACTCACAGGAGAGGTTCAAATCATAGAGAGTGAGAGTGTCAGTCCTCTTGTACTTAAGTCGGCATTGTGCCTCTATATTAAATTCGGATGCAATTTCTGTATTTCATCGTCAATAGGAAGTTGCAAGGTATACAGTAAACCTGAAGTGAAGCATCGGAATATAAAACTGGATTCACAGGTGAGGTTCAAATCATAGATAGTGAGAGTGACAGTTCTCTTTTACTTAAGTCGGCATTGTGCCTTTTGTATTAAATTCCGATGAAATTTCTATGTTTCATCGTCAATAAGAAGGTCCAAGGGAAACAGGAAACCTGAAGTGAAGCATCGGCATCTAAAACTGGACTCACAGGAGAGGTTCAAATCATAGGAAGTGAGATTGTCAGTCCTCTTGTACTTAAGTCGGCATTGTGCCTTTTGTATTAAATTACGATGCAATTTCTGTGTTTCATCATCAATAAGTAGGTGCAAGGTATACAGTAACCCTGAAGTGAAGCATCGGAATCTAATACTGGACTCACAGGAGAGGTTCAAATCATAGATAGTGAGAGTGACAGTCCTCTTTACTTAAGTCGGCATTGTGCCTTTTGTATTAAATTCCAATGAAATTTCTGTGTTTCATCGTCAATAAGAAGGTCCAAGGGATACAGTAAACCTGAAGTGAAGCATCAGAATCTAAAACTGGACTCACAGGAGGGGTTTAAATCATAGAAAGGGAGAGTGTCAGTCCTCTTGTACTTAAGTCGGCATTGTGCCTTTTGTATTAAATTCGGAAGCAATATCTGTGTTTCATCGTCAATAAGAAGGTGCAAGGTATACAGTAAACCTGAAGTGAAGCATTGGAATCTAAAACTGGACTCACAGGAGAGGTTCAAATCATAGAAAGTGAGAGTGTCAGTCCTCTTGTACTTAAGTCGGCATTGTTCCTCTGTATTAAATTCGGATGCAATTTCTGTATTTCATCGTCAATAGGAAGGTGCAAGGTATACAGTAAACCTGAAGTGAAGCATCGGAATCTAAAACTGGACTCACAGGAGAGGTTCAAATCATAGATAGTGAGAGTGACAGTTCTCTTTTACTTAAGTCGGCATTGTGCCTTTTGTATTAAATTCCGATGAAATTTCTGTGTTTCATCGTCAATAAGAAAGTCCAAGGGAAACAGTAAACCTGAAGTGAAGTATCGGAATCTAAAACTGGACACACAGGAGGGGTTCAAATCATAGAAAGAGAGAGCGTCAGTCGTCTTGTACTTAAGTCGGCATTGTGCCTTTTGTATTAAATTCGGATGCAATTTCTGTTTTCCATCGTCAATAAGAAGGTCCAAGGGATACAGTAAACCTGAAGTGAAGCATCGGAATCTAAAACTGGACTCACAGGAGAGGTTCAAATCATAGAAAGTGAGAGTGTCAGTCCTCTTGTACTTAAGTCGGCATTGTGCCTTTTGTATTAAATTCGGATGCTATTTCTGTGTGTCATCGTCAATACGAAGGTGCAAGGTATACAGTAAACCTGAAGTGAAGCATCGGAATCGAAAACTGGACTCACAGGAGAGGTTCAAATCATAGAAAGAGAGAGTGACAGTGCTCTTTTACTTAAATCGGCATTGTGCCTTTTCTATTCAATTCCGATGAAATTTCTGTGTTTCATCGTCAATAACAAGGTGCAAGGTATACAGTAAACCTGAAGTGAAGCATCGGAATCTAAAACTGGACTCACAGGAGAGGTTCAAATCATAGATAGTGAGAGTGTCAGTCCTCTTGTACTTAAGTCGGCATTGTGCCTCTTGTATTAAATTCGGAAGCAATTTCTGTGTTTCATCGTCAATAAGAAGGTGCAAGGTATACAGTAAACCTGAAGTGAAGTATCGGAATCTAAAACTGGACACACAGGAGGGGTTCAAATCATAGAAAGGGAGAGCGTCAGTCCTCTTGTACTTAAGTCGGCATTGTGCCTTTTGTATTAAATTCGGATGCAATTTCTGTTTTCCATCGTCAATTAAAAGGTCCAAAGGATACAGTAAACCTGAAGTGAAGCATCGGAATCCAAAACAGGACTAACGGGAGAGGTTCAAATCACAGAAAGTGAGAGTGTCAGTCCTCTTTTACTTAAGTCAGCATTGTGAATTTTGTATTAAATTCCAATGAAATTTCTGTGTTTCATCGGCAATAAGAAGGTCCAAGGGATACAGTAAACCTGAAGTGAAGCATCGGAATCTAAAACTGGACTCACAGAAGAGGTTCAAATCATAGAAAGGGAGAGGGTCAGTCCTCTTGTACTTAAGTCGACATTGTGCCTTTTGTATTAAATTCGGATGCAATTTCTGTGCTTCATCGTCAATAAGAAGGTGCAAGGTATACAGTAAACCTGAAGTGAAGCATCGGAACCTAATACTGGACTCACAGGAGAGGTTCAAATCATAGATAGTGAGAGTGTCATTCCTCTTGTACTTAAGTCGGCATTGTGAATTTTGTATTAAATTCCGATGCAATTTCTGTGTTTCATCGTCAATAAGAAGGTGCAAGGTATTCAGTAAACCTGAAGTGAAACATCGGAATCTAAAACTGGAATCACAGGAGAGTTTCAAATCATAGAAAGTGAGAGTGTCAGTCCTTTTGTATTTAAGTCGGCATTGTGCCTTTTGTATTAAATTCCGATGCTATATCTGTGTCTCATCGTCAATAAGAAGGTGTAAGGTGTACAGTAAACCTGGAGTGAAGCAGCGGAATCTAAAACTGGACTCACAGGAGAGGTTCAAATCATAGAAAGACAGAGGGACAGTCCTCTTTTACATAAGTCGGCATTGTGCCTTTTGTATTAAATTCCGATGCAAATTCTGTGTTTCATCGTCAATAAGAAGTACCTAGGGATACAGTAAACCTAAAGTGAAGCATCGGAATCTAAAACTGGACTCACAGGAGAGGTTCAATTCATAGAAAGGGAAAGTGTCAGTCCTCTTGTACTTAAGTCGGCATTGTGCCTTTTGTATTAAATTCGGATGCAATTTCTGTGTTTCATCGTCAATAAGAAGGTGCAGTATACAGTAAACCTGAAGTGAAGCATCGGAATCTAAAACTGGACTCACAGGAGAGGTTCAAATCATAGAAAGTGAGAGTGTCAGTCCTCTTGTACTTAAGTCGGCATTGTGCCTTTTGTATTAAATTCGGATGCTATTTCTGTGTGTCATCGTCAATACGAAGGTGCAAGGTATACAGTAAACCTGAAGTGAAGCATCGGAATCTAAAACTGGACTCACAGGAGAGGTTCAAATCATAGAAAGAGAGAGTGACAGTCCTCTTTTACTTAATTCGACATTGTGCCTTTTGTATTAAATTCCGATGAAATTTCTGTGTTTCATCGTCAATAAGAAGGTGCAAGGTATACAGTAAACCTGAAGTGAAGCATCGGAATCTAAAACTGGACTCACAGGAGGGTTTCAAATCATAGAAAGTGAGAGTGTCAGTCCTCTTGTACTTAAGTCGGCATTGTGCCTTTTGTATTAAATTCGGATACAATTTCTGTGATCCTTCGTCAATAAGAAGGTGCAAGGTACACAGTAAACCTGAAGTGAAGCATCGGAATCTAAAACTGGACTCACAGGAGAGGTTCAAATCATAGAAAGTGAGAGTGTCAGTCCTCTTGTACTTAAGTCGGCATTGTTCCTCTGTATTAAATTCGGATGCAATTTCTGTATTTCATCGTCAATAGGAAGGTGCAAGGTATACAGTAAACCTGAAGTGAAGCATCGGAATCTAAAACTGGACTCACAGGAGAGGTTCAAATCATAGAAAGAGAGAGTGACAGTCCTCTTTTACTTAATTCGACATTGTGCCTTTTGTATTAAATTCCGATGAAATTTCTGTGTTTCATCGTCAATAAGAAGTTGCAAGGTATACAGTAAACCTGAAGTGAAGCATCGGAATCTAAAACTGGACTCACAGGAGGGTTTCAAATCATAGGAAGTGAGATTGTCAGTCCTCTTGTACTTAAGTCGGCATTGTGCCTTTTGTATTAAATTCCGATGCAATTTCTGTGTTTCATCATCAATAAGTAGGTGCAAGGTATACAGTAAACCGGAAGTGAAGTATCGGAATCTAATACTGGACTCACAGGAGAGGTTCAAATCATAGATAGTGAGAGTGACAGTCCTCTTTACTTAAGTCGGCATTGTGCCTTTTGTATTAAATTCCAATGAAATTTCTGTGCTTCATCGTCAATAAGTAGGTCCAAGGGATACAGTAAACCAGACGTGAAGCATCAGAATCTAAAACTGGACTCACAGGAGGGGTTCAAATCATAGAAAGGGAGAGTGTCAGTCCTCTTGTACTCAAGTCGGCATTGTGCCTTTTGTATTAAATTCGGATGCAATTTCTGTGTTTCATCGTCAATAAGATGGTGCAAGGTATACAGTAAACCTGAAGTGAAGGATCGGAATCGAAAACTGGACTCACAGGAGAGGTTCAAATCATAGAAAGAGAGAGTGACAGTGCTCTTTTACTTAAATCGGCATTGTGCCTTTTCTATTCAATTCCGATGAAATTTCTGTGTTTCATCGTCAATAACAAGGTGCAAGGTATACAGTAAACCTGAAGTGAAGCATCGGAATCTAAAACTGGACTCACAGGAGAGGTTCAAATCATAGATAGTGAGAGTGTCAGTCCTCTTGTACTTAAGTCGGCATTGTGCCTCTTGTATTAAATTCGGAAGCAATTTCTGTGTTTCATCGTCAATAAGAAGGTGCAAGGTATACAGTAAACCTGAAGTGAAGCATTGGAATCTAAAACTGGACTCACAGGAGAGGTTCAAATCATAGAAAGTGAGAGTGTCAGTCCTCTTGTACTTAAGTCGGCATTGTTCCTCTGTATTAAATTCGGATGCAATTTCTGTATTTCATCGTCAATAGGAAGGTGCAAGGTATACAGTAAACCTGAAGTGAAGCATCGGAATCTAAAACTGGACTCACAGGAGAGGTTCAAATCATAGATAGTGAGAGTGACAGTTCTCTTTTACTTAAGTCGGCATTGTGCCTTTTGTATTAAATTCCGATGAAATTTCTGTGTTTCATCGTCAATAAGAAGGTCCAAGGGAAACAGTAAACCTGAAGTGAAGTATCGGAATCTAAAACTGTACACACAGGAGGGGTTCAAATCATAGAAAGGGAGAGCGTCAGTCCTCTTGTACTTAAGTCGGCATTGTGCCTTTTGTATTAAATTCGGATGCAATTTCTGTTTTCCATCGTCAATTAAAAGGTCCAAAGGATACAGTAAACCTGAAGTGAAGCATCGGAATCCAAAACAGGACTAACGGGAGAGGTTCAAGTCACAGAAAGTGAGAGTGTCAGTCCTCTTTTACTTAAGTCAGCATTGTGCCTTTTGTATTAAATTCCAATGAAATTTCTGTGTTTCATCGTCAATAAGAAGGTCCAAGGGATACAGTAAACCTGAAGTGAAGCATCGGAATCTAAAACTGGACTCACAGAAGAGGTTCAAATCATAGAAAGGGAGGGGGTCAGTCCTCTTGTACTTAAGTCGACATTGTGCCTTTTGTATTAAATTCGGATGCAATTTCTGTGCTTCATCGTCAACAAGAAGGTGCAAGGTATACAGTAAACCTGAAGTGAAGCATCGGAATCTAATACTGGACTCACAGGAGAGGTTCAAATCATAGATAGTGAGAGTGTCATTCCTCTTGTACTTAAGTCGGCATTGTGAATTTTGTATTAAATTCCGATGCAATTTCTGTGTTTCATCGTCAATAAGAAGGTGCAAGGTATTCAGTAAACCTGAAGTGAAACATCGGAATCTAAAACTGGAATCACAGGAGAGTTTCAAATCATAGAAAGTGAGAGTGTCAGTCCTTTTGTATTTAAGTCGGCATTGTGCCTTTTGTATTAAATTCCGATGCTATATCTGTGTCTCATCGTCAATAAGAAGGTGTAAGGTGTACAGTAAACCTGGAGTGAAGCAGCGGAATCTAAAACTGGACTCACAGGAGAGGTTCAAATCATAGAAAGACAGAGGGACAGTCCTCTTTTACATAAGTCGGCATTGTGCCTTTTGTATTAAATTCCGATGCAAATTCTGTGTTTCATCGTCAATAAGAAGTACCTAGGGATACAGTAAACCTAAAGTGAAGCATCGGAATCTAAAACTGGACTCACAGGAGAGGTTCAATTCATAGAAAGGGAAAGTGTCAGTCCTCTTGTACTTAAGTCGGCATTGTGCCTTTTGTATTAAATTCGGATGAAATTTCTGTGTTTCATCGTCAATAAGAAGGTGCAAGGTATACAGTAAACCTGAAGTGAAGCATCGGAATCTAAAACTGGACTCACAGGAGAGGTTCAAATCATAGAAAGTGAGAGTGTCAGTCCTCTTGTACTTAAGTCGGCATTGTGCCTTTTGTATTAAATTCGGATGCTATTTCTGTGTGTCATCGTCAATACGAAGGTGCAAGGTATACAGTAAACCTGAAGTGAAGCATCGGAATCTAAAACTGGACTCACAGGAGAGGTTCAAATCATAGAAAGAGAGAGTGACAGTCCTCTTTTACTTAATTCGACATTGTGCCTTTTGTATTAAATTCCGATGAAATTTCTGTGTTTCATCGTCAATAAGAAGGTGCAAGGTATACAGTAAACCTGAAGTGAAGCATCGGAATCTAAAACTGGACTCACAGGAGGGTTTCAAATCATAGAAAGTGAGAGTGTCAGTCCTCTTGTACTTAAGTCGGCATTGTGCCTTTTGTATTAAATTCGGATGCAATTTCTGTGATCCTTCGTCAATAAGAAGGTGCAAGGTACACAGTAAACCTGAAGTGAAGCATCGGAATCTAAAACTGGACTCACAGGAGAGGTTCAAATCATAGAAAGTGAGAGTGTCAGTCCTCTTGTACTTAAGTCGGCATTGTTCCTCTGTATTAAATTCGGATGCAATTTCTGTATTTCATCGTCAATAGGAAGGTGCAAGGTATACAGTAAACCTGAAGTGAAGCATCGGAATCTAAAACTGGACTCACAGGAGAGGTTCAAATCATAGAAAGAGAGAGTGACAGTCCTCTTTTACTTAATTCGACATTGTGCCTTTTGTATTAAATTCCGATGAAATTTCTGTGTTTCATCGTCAATAAGAAGGTGCAAGGTATACAGTAAACCTGAAGTGAAGCATCGGAATCTAAAACTGGACTCACAGGAGGGTTTCAAATCATAGGAAGTGAGATTGTCAGTCCTCTTGTACTTAAGTCGGCATTGTGCCTTTTGTATTAAATTCCGATGCAATTTCTGTGTTTCATCATCAATAAGTAGGTGCAAGGTATACAGTAAACCGGAAGTGAAGTATCGGAATCTAATACTGGACTCACAGGAGAGGTTCAAATCATAGATAGTGAGAGTGACAGTCCTCTTTACTTAAGTCGGCATTGTGCCTTTTGTATTAAATTCCAATGAAATTTCTGTGCTTCATCGTCAATAAGAAGGTCCAAGGGATACAGTAAACCAGACGTGAAGCATCAGAATCTAAAACTGGACTCACAGGAGGGGTTCAAATCATAGAAAGGGAGAGTGTCAGTCCTCTTGTACTCAAGTCGGCATTGTGCCTTTTGTATTAAATTCGGATGCAATTTCTGTGTTTCATCGTCAATAAGATGGTGCAAGGTATACAGTAAACCTGAAGTGAAGAATCGGAATCGAAAACTGGACTCACAGGAGAGGTTCAAATCATAGAAAGAGAGAGTGACAGTGCTCTTTTACTTAAATCGGCATTGTGCCTTTTCTATTCAATTCCGATGAAATTTCTGTGTTTCATCGTCAATAACAAGGTGCAAGGTATACAGTAAACCTGAAGTGAAGCATCGGAATCTAAAACTGGACTCACAGGAGAGGTTCAAATCATAGATAGTGAGAGTGTCAGTCCTCTTGTACTTAAGTCGGCATTGTGCCTCTTGTATTAAATTCGGAAGCAATTTCTGTGTTTCATCGTCAATAAGAAGGTGCAAGGTATACAGTAAACCTGAAGTGAAGCATTGGAATCTAAAACTGGACTCACAGGAGAGGTTCAAATCATAGAAAGTGAGAGTGTCAGTCCTCTTGTACTTAAGTCGGCATTGTTCCTCTGTATTAAATTCGGATGCAATTTCTGTATTTCATCGTCAATAGGAAGGTGCAAGGTATACAGTAAACCTGAAGTGAAGCATCGGAATCTAAAACTGGACTCACAGGAGAGGTTCAAATCATAGATAGTGAGAGTGACAGTTCTCTTTTACTTAAGTCGGCATTGTGCCTTTTGTATTAAATTCCGATGAAATTTCTGTGTTTCATCGTCAATAAGAAGGTCCAAGGGAAACAGTAAACCTGAAGTGAAGTATCGGAATCTAAAACTGGACACACAGGAGGGGTTCAAATCATAGAAAGGGAGAGCGTCAGTCCTCTTGTACTTAAGTCGGCATTGTGCCTTTTGTATTAAATTCGGATGCAATTTCTGTTTTCCATCGTCAATTAAAAGGTCCAAAGGATACAGTAAACCTGAAGTGAAGCATCGGAATCCAAAACAGGACTAACGGGAGAGGTTCAAGTCACAGAAAGTGAGAGTGTCAGTCCTCTTTTACTTAAGTCAGCATTGTGCCTTTTGTATTAAATTCCAATGAAATTTCTGTGTTTCATCGTCAATAAGAAGGTCCAAGGGATACAGTAAACCTGAAGTGAAGCATCGGAATCTAAAACTGGACTCACAGAAGAGGTTCAAATCATAGAAAGGGAGGGGGTCAGTCCTCTTGTACTTAAGTCGACATTGTGCCTTTTGTATTAAATTCGGATGCAATTTCTGTGCTTCATCGTCAACAAGAAGGTGCAAGGTATACAGTAAACCTGAAGTGAAGCATCGGAATCTAATACTGGACTCACAGGAGAGGTTCAAATCATAGATAGTGAGAGTGTCATTCCTCTTGTACTTAAGTCGGCATTGTGAATTTTGTATTAAATTCCGATGCAATTTCTGTGTTTCATCGTCAATAAGAAGGTGCAAGGTATTCAGTAAACCTGAAGTGAAACATCGGAATCTAAAACTGGAATCACAGGAGAGTTTCAAATCATAGAAAGTGAGAGTGTCAGTCCTTTTGTATTTAAGTCGGCATTGTGCCTTTTGTATTAAATTCCGATGCTATATCTGTGTCTCATCGTCAATAAGAAGGTGTAAGGTGTACAGTAAACCTGGAGTGAAGCAGCGGAATCTAAAACTGGACTCACAGGAGAGGTTCAAATCATAGAAAGACAGAGGGACAGTCCTCTTTTACATAAGTCGGCATTGTGCCTTTTGTATTAAATTCCGATGCAATTTCTGTGTTTCATCGTCAATAAGAAGTACCTAGGGATACAGTAAACCTAAAGTGAAGCATCGGAATCTAAAACTGGACTCACAGGAGAGGTTCAATTCATAGAAAGGGAAAGTGTCAGTCCTCTTGTACTTAAGTCGGCATTGTGCCTTTTGTATTAAATTCGGATGCAATTTCTGTGTTTCATCGTCAATAAGAAGGTGCAAGGAATACAGTAAACCTGAAGTGAAGCATCGGAATCTAAAACTGGACTCACAGGAGAGGTTCAAATCATAGAAAGTGAGAGTGTCAGTCCTCTTGTACTTAAGTCGGCATTGTGCCTTTTGTATTAAATTCGGATGCTATTTCTGTGTGTCATCGTCAATACGAAGGTGCAAGGTATACAGTAAACCTGAAGTGAAGCATCGGAATCTAAAACTGGACTCACAGGAGAGGTTCAAATCATAGAAAGAGAGAGTGACAGTCCTCTTTTACTTAATTCGACATTGTGCCTTTTGTATTAAATTCCGATGAAATTTCTGTGTTTCATCGTCAATAAGAAGGTGCAAGGTATACAGTAAACCTGAAGTGAAGCATCGGAATCCAAAACTGGACTCACAGGAGGGTTTCAAATCATAGAAAGTGAGAGTGTCAGTCCTCTTGTACTTAAGTCGGCATTGTGCCTTTTGTATTAAATTCGGATGCAATTTCTGTGATCCTTCGTCAATAAGAAGGTGCAAGGTACACAGTAAACCTGAAGTGAAGCATCTGAATCTAAAACTGGACTCACAGGAGAGGTTCAAATCATAGAGAGTGAGAGTGTCAGTCCTCTTGTACTTAAGTCGGCATTGTGCCTCTATATTAAATTCGGATGCAATTTCTATATTTCATCGTCAATAGGAAGTTGCAAGGTATACAGTAAACCTGAAGTGAAGCATCGGAATCTAAAACTGTACTCACAGGAGAGGTTCAAATCATAGATAGTGAGAGTGACAGTTCTCTTTTACTTAAGTCGGCATTGTGCCTTTTGTATTAAATTCCGATGAAATTTCTATGTTTCATCGTCAATAAGAAGGTCCAAGGGAAACAGGAAACCTGAAGTGAAGCATCGGAATCTAAAACTGGACTCACAGGAGAGATTCAAATCATAGAAAGTGAGAGTGTCAGTCCTCTTGTACTTAAGTCGGCATTGTGCCTTTTGTATTAAATTCGGATGTAATTTCTGTGTGTCATCGTCAATAAGAAGGTGCAAGGTATACAGTAAACCTGAAGTGAAGCATCGGCATCTAAAACTGGACTCACAGGAGAGGTTCAAATCATAGGAAGTGAGATTGTCAGTCTTCTTGTACTTAAGTCGGCATTGTGCCTTTTGTATTAAATTCCGATGCAATTTCTGTGTTTCATCATCAATAAGTAGGTGCAAGGTATACAGTAAACCTGAAGTGAAGTATCGGAATCTAATACTGGACTCACAGGAGAGGTTCAAATCATAGATAGTGAGAGTGACAGTCCTCTTTACTTAAGTCGGCATTGTGCCTTTTGTATTAAATTCCAATGAAATTTCTGTGCTTCATCGTCAATAAGAAGGTCCAAGGGATACAGTAAACCAGAAGTGAAGCATCAGAATCTAAAACTGGACTCACAGGAGGGGTTCAAATCATAGAAAGGGAGAGTGTCAGTCCTCTTGTACTCAAGTCGGCATTGTGCCTTTTGTATTAAATTCGGATGCAATTTCTGTGTTTCATCGTCAATAAGATGGTGCAAGGTATACAGTAAACCTGAAGTGAAGGATCGGAATCGAAAACTGGACTCACAGGAGAGGTTCAAATCATAGAAAGAGAGAGTGACAGTGCTCTTTTACGTAAATCGGCATTGTGCCTTTTCTATTCAATTCCGATGAAATTTCTGTGTTTCATCGTCAATAACAAGGTGCAAGGTATACAGTAAACCTGAAGTGAAGCATCGGAATCTAAAACTGGACTCACAGGAGAGGTTCAAATCATAGATAGTGAGAGTGTCAGTCCTCTTGTACTTAAGTCGGCATTGTGCCTCTTGTATTAAATTCGGATGCAAATTCTGTGTGTCATCGTCAATAAGAAGGTGCAAGGTATACAGTAAACCTGAAGTGAAGCATCGGAATCTAAAACTGGACTCACCAGAGGGTTTCAAATCATAGAAAGTGAGAGTGTCAGTCCTCTTGTACTTAAGTCGGCATTGTGCCTTTTGTATTAAATTCGGATGCAATTTCTGTGATCCTTCGTCAATAAGAAGGTGCATGGTACACAGTAAACCTGAAGTGAAGCATCTGAATCTAAAACTGGACTCACAGGAGAGGTTCAAATCATAGAGAGTGAGAGTGTCAGTCCTCTTGTACTTAAGTCGGCATTGTGCCTCTATATTAAATTCGGATGCAATTTCTATATTTCATCGTCAATAGGAAGTTGCAAGGTATACAGTAAACCTGAAGTGAAGCATCGGAATCTAAAACTGGACTCACAGGAGAGGTTCAAATCATAGATAGTGAGAGTGACAGTTCTCTTTTACTTAAGTCGGCATTGTGCCTTTTGTATTAAATTCCGATGAAATTTCTATGTTTCATCGTCAATAAGAAGGTCCAAGGGAAACAGGAAACCTGAAGTGAAGCATCGGCATCTAAAACTGGACTCACAGGAGAGGTTCAAATCATAGGAAGTGAGATTGTCAGTCCTCTTGTACTTAAGTCGGCATTGTGCCTTTTGTATTAAATTCCGATGCAATTTCTGTGTTTCATCATCAATAAGTAGGTGCAAGGTATACAGTAAACCGGAAGTGAAGTATCGGAATCTAATACTGGACTCACAGGAGAGGTTCAAATCATAGATAGTGAGAGTGACAGTCCTCTTTACTTAAGTCGGCATTGTGCCTTTTGTATTAAATTCCAATGAAATTTCTGTGCTTCATCGTCAATAAGAAGGTCCAAGGGATACAGTAAACCAGACGTGAAGCATCAGAATCTAAAACTGGACTCACAGGAGGGGTTCAAATCATAGAAAGGGAGAGTGTCAGTCCTCTTGTACTCAAGTCGGCATTGTGCCTTTTGTATTAAATTCGGATGCAATTTCTGTGTTTCATCGTCAATAAGATGGTGCAAGGTATACAGTAAACCTGAAGTGAAGGATCGGAATCGAAAACTGGACTCACAGGAGAGGTTCAAATCATAGAAAGAGAGAGTGACAGTGCTCTTTTACTTAAATCGGCATTGTGCCTTTTCTATTCAATTCCGATGAAATTTCTGTGTTTCATCGTCAATAACAAGGTGCAAGGTATACAGTAAACCTGAAGTGAAGCATCGGAATCTAAAACTGGACTCACAGGAGAGGTTCAAATCATAGATAGTGAGAGTGACAGTTCTCTTTTACTTAAGTCGGCATTGTGCCTTTTGTATTAAATTCCGATGAAATTTCTGTGTTTCATCGTCAATAAGAAGGTCCAAGGGAAACAGTAAACCTGAAGTGAAGTATCGGAATCTAAAACTGGACACACAGGAGGGGTTCAAATCATAGAAAGGGAGAGCGTCAGTCCTCTTGTACTTAAGTCGGCATTGTGCCTTTTGTATTAAATTCGGATGCAATTTCAGTTTTCCATCGTCAATTAAAAGGTCCAAAGGATACAGTAAACCTGAAGTGAAGCATCGGAATCCAAAACAGGACTAACGGGAGAGGTTCAAATCACAGAAAGTGAGAGTGTCAGTCCTCTTTTACTTAAGTCAGCATTGTGCCTTTTGTATTAAATTCCAATGAAATTTCTGTGTTTCATCGTCAATAAGAAGGTCCAAGGGATACAGTAAACCTGAAGTGAAGCATCGGAATCTAAAACTGGACTCACAGAAGAGGTTCAAATCATAGAAAGGGAGAGGGTCAGTCCTCTTGTACTTAAGTCGACATTGTGCCTTTTGTATTAAATTCGGATGCAATTTCTGTGCTTCATCGTCAATAAGAAGGTGCAAGGTATACAGTAAACCTGAAGTGAAGCATCGGAATCTAATACTGGACTCACAGGAGAGGTTCAAATCATAGATAGTGAGAGTGTCATTCCTCTTGTACTTAAGTCGGCATTGTGAATTTTGTATTAAATTCCGATGCAATTTCTGTGTTTCATCGTCAATAAGAAGGTGCAAGGTATTCAGTAAACCTGAAGTGAAACATCGGAATCTAAAACTGGAATCACAGGAGAGTTTCAAATCATAGAAAGTGAGAGTGTCAGTCCTTTTGTATTTAAGTCGGCATTGTGCCTTTTGTATTAAATTCCGATGCTATATCTGTGTCTCATCGTCAATAAGAAGGTGTAAGGTGTACAGTAAACCTGGAGTGAAGCAGCGGAATCTAAAACTGGACTCACAGGAGAGGTTCAAATCATAGAAAGACAGAGGGACAGTCCTCTTTTACATAAGTCGGCATTGTGCCTTTTGTATTAAATTCCGATGCAATTTCTGTGTTTCATCGTCAATAAGAAGTACCTAGGGATACAGTAAACCTAAAGTGAAGCATCGGAATCTAAAACTGGACTCACAGGAGAGGTTCAATTCATAGAAAGGGAAAGTGTCAGTCCTCTTGTACTTAAGTCGGCATTGTGCCTTTTGTATTAAATTCGGATGCAATTTCTGTGTTTCATCGTCAATAAGAAGGTGCAAGGAATACAGTAAACCTGAAGTGAAGCATCGGAATCTAAAACTGGACTCACAGGAGAGGTTCAAATCATAGAAAGTGAGAGTGTCAGTCCTCTTGTACTTAAGTCGGCATTGTGCCTTTTGTATTAAATTCGGATGCTATTTCTGTGTGTCATCGTCAATACGAAGGTGCAAGGTATACAGTAAACCTGAAGTGAAGCATCGGAATCTAAAACTGGACTCACAGGAGAGGTTCAAATCATAGAAAGAGAGAGTGACAGTCCTCTTTTACTTAATTCGACACTGTGCCTTTTGTATTAAATTCCGATGAAATTTCTGTGTTTCATCGTCAATAAGAAGGTGCAAGGTATACAGTAAACCTGAAGTGAAGCATCGGAATCTAAAACTGGACTCACAGGAGGGTTTCAAATCATAGAAAGTGAGAGTGTCAGTCCTCTTGTACTTAAGTCGGCATTGTGCCTTTTGTATTAAATTCGGATGCAATTTCTGTGATCCTTCGTCAATAAGAAGGTGCAAGGTACACAGTAAACCTGAAGTGAAGCATCTGAATCTAAAACTGGACTCACAGGAGAGGTTCAAATCATAGAGAGTGAGAGTGTCAGTCCTCTTGTACTTAAGTCGGCATTGTGCCTCTATATTAAATTCGGATGAAATTTCTATATTTCATCGTCAATAGGAAGTTGCAAGGTATACAGTAAACCTGAAGTGAAGCATCGGAATCTAAAACTGTACTCACAGGAGAGGTTCAAATCATAGATAGTGAGAGTGACAGTTCTCTTTTACTTAAGTCGGCATTGTGCCTTTTGTATTAAATTCCGATGAAATTTCTATGTTTCATCGTCAATAAGAAGGTCCAAGGGAAACAGGAAACCTGAAGTGAAGTATCGGAATCTAAAACTGGAGACACAGGAGGGTTTCAAATCATAGAAAGTGAGAGTGTCAGTCCTCTTGTACTTAAGTCGGCATTGTGCCTTTTGTATTAAATTCGGATGTAATTTCTGTGTGTCATCGTCAATAAGAAGGTGCAAGGCATACAGTAAACCTGAAGTGAAGCATCGGCATCTAAAACTGGACTCACAGGAGAGGTTCAAATCATAGGAAGTGAGATTGTCAGTCTTCTTGTACTTAAGTCGGCATTGTGCCTTTTGTATTAAATTCCGATGCAATTTCTGTGTTTCATCATCAATAAGTAGGTGCAAGGTATACAGTAAACCTGAAGTGAAGTATCGGAATCTAATACTGGACTCACAGGAGAGGTTCAAATCATAGATAGTGAGAGTGACAGTCCTCTTTACTTAAGTCGGCATTGTGCCTTTTGTATTAAATTCCAATGAAATTTCTGTGCTTCATCGTCAATAAGAAGGTCCAAGGGATACAGTAAACCAGAAGTGAAGCATCAGAATCTAAAACTGGACTCACAGGAGGGGTTCAAATCATAGAAAGGGAGAGTGTCAGTCCTCTTGTACTCAAGTCGGCATTGTGCCTTTTGTATTAAATTCGGATGCAATTTCTGTGTTTCATCGTCAATAAGATGGTGCAAGGTATACAGTAAACCTGAAGTGAAGGATCGGAATCGAAAACTGGACTCACAGGAGAGGTTCAAATCATAGAAAGAGAGAGTGACAGTGCTCTTTTACTTAAATCGGCATTGTGCCTTTTCTATTCAATTCCGATGAAATTTCTGTGTTTCATCGTCAATAACAAGGTGCAAGGTATACAGTAAACCTGAAGTGAAGCATCGGAATCTAAAACTGGACTCACAGGAGAGGTTCAAATC
The DNA here is from genome assembly GCF_021461395.2 of Schistocerca americana. Taxonomy (NCBI): domain Eukaryota; kingdom Metazoa; phylum Arthropoda; class Insecta; order Orthoptera; family Acrididae; genus Schistocerca; species Schistocerca americana. Next base: position 1,499,327 of record NC_060128.1, read on the forward strand.
ATAGATAGTGAGAGTGTCAGTCCTCTTGTACTTAAGTCGGCATTGTGCCTCTTGTATTAAATTCGGATGCAAATTCTGTGTGTCATCGTCAATAAGAAGGTGCAAGGTATACAGTAAACCTGAAGTGAAGCATCGGAATCTAAAACTGGACTCACCGGAGAGGATCAAATCATAGAAAGGGAGAGTGTCAGTCGTCTTGTACTTAAGTCAACATTGTGCCTTTTGTATTAAATTCGGATGCAATTTCTGTGTTTCATCGTCAATAAGAAGGTGCAAGGTATACAGTAAACCTGAAGTGAAGCATCGGAATCTCATACTGGAGTCACAGGAGACGTTCAAATCATAGAAAGTGAGAGTGTTAGTCCTCTTGTACTTAAGTCGGCATTGTGCCTTCTGAATTTAATTCCGATGCAATTTCTGTGTGTCATCGTCAATAAGAACGTCCAAGGGATACAGTAGACCTGACGTGAAGCATCGGAATCTAAAACTGGACACACAGGAGAGGTTCAAATCATAGAAATGGAAAGTGTCAGTCCTCTTGTTCTTAAGTCGACATTGTGCCTTTTGTATTGAATTCGGATGCAATTTCTGTGTTTCATCGTCAATAAGAAGGTGGAAGGAATACAGTAAACCTGAAGTAAAGCATCGGAATCTAAAACTGGACTCACCGGAGAGGTTCAAATCATAGAAAGAGAGAGTGTCAGTCCTCTTGTTCTAAGGCGACATTGTGACTTTTGTAATGAATTCGGATGCAATATCTGTCTTTGATTGTCAATAAGAAGGTGCAAGGAATACAGTAAACCTGAAGTGAAGCATCGGAATCTAAAACTGGAATCACAGGAGAGGTTCAAATCATAGAAAGAGAGAGTGTCAGTCCTGATGTACTTAAGTCGGCATTGTGCCTTTTGTGTTAAATTCGGATGCAATTTCTGTGTTTCATCGTCAATAAGAAGGTAGAAGGGATACAGTAAATCTGAAGTGAAGTATCGGAATCTAAAACTGGACTCACAGGAGGGGTTCAAATCATACAAAGACAGAGTGACAGTCCTCTTTTACTTAAGTCGGCATTGCGCCTTTTGTATTAAAATCCGATGAAATTTCTGTGTTTCATCGTCAATGAGAAGGTACAAGGGTTACAGTAAACCTGAAGTGAAGCATCGGAAACTAAAACTGGACCCACAGGAGAGGTTCAAATCATAGAAATGGTGAGGGTCAATCCTCTTGTACTTAAGTCGGTATTGTGCCTGTTGTATTAAATTCGGATGCAATGTCTGAGTTTCATCGTCAATAAGAAGGTGCAAGGTATACAGTAAACCTGAAGTGAAGCATCTTAATCTAAAACTGGACTCACAGGAGACGTTCACATCATAGAAAGTGAGAGTGTCAGTCCTCTTTTACTTAAGTCGGCATTGTGCCTTTTGTATTAAATTCCGATGAAATTTCTGCGTTTCATCGTCAATGAGGAGGTCCAAAGGAAACTGTGAACCTGAAGTGAAGCATCGGAATCTAAAACTGGACTCACAGGAGGGGTTCAAATCATAGAAAGGGAGAGTGTCAGTCTTCTTGTACTTAAGTCGGCATTGTGCCTTTTGTATTAAATTCGGATGCAATTTCTGTGTTTCATCGTCAATAAGAAGGGGCAAGGTATACAGTAAACCTGAAGTGAAGCATCGGAATCTGAAACTGGACTCACAGGAGAGGTTCAAATCATAGAAAGGGAGAGTGACAGTCCTCTTTTACTTAAGTCGGCATTGTGCCTTTTGTATTAAATTCCGATGAAATTTCTGTGTTTCATCGTCAATAAGAAGGTGCAAGGTATACATTAAACCTGAAGTGAAGCATTGGACTCTAAAACTGGACTCACAGGAGAGGTTCAAATCATAGAAAGAGAGAGTGACAGTGCTCTTTTACTTAAATCATCATTGTGCTTTTTCTATTAAATTCCGATGAAATTTCTGTGTTTCATCGTCAATAACAAGGTGTAAGGTATACAGTAAACCTGAAGTGAAGCATCGGAATCTAAAACTGGAATCACAGGACAGGTTCAAATCATAGAAAGAGAGAGTGTCAGTCCTCTTGTACTTAAGTCGGCATTGGGCCTCTTGTATTAAATTCGGATGCAATTTCAGTGTGTCATCGTCAATAAGAAGGTGCAAGGTATACAGTAAACGTGAAGTGAAGCATCGGAATCTAAAACTGGACTCACAGGAGAGGTTCAAATCATAGAAAGTGAGAGTGTCAGTCCTCTTGTACTTAAGTCGGCATTGTGCCTTATTACTAAATTCCGATGCAATTTCTGTGTTTCATCGTCAATAAGAAGGTGCAAGGTATACAGTAAACCTGAAGTGAAGCATCGGATTCTAAAACTGGACTCACCGGAGAAGTTCAAATCATAGAAAGGGAGAATGTCAGTCCTCTTGTACATTAGTCGGCATTGTGCCTTGTGTATTAAATTCGGATGCAATTTCTGTGTTTCATCGTCAATAAGAAGGTGCAAGGTATACAGTAAACCTGAAGTGAAGCATCGGAATCTAATACTGGAGTTACAGGAGACGTTCAAATCATAGAAAGTGAGAGTGTCAGTCCTTATGAACTTAAGTCGGCATTGTGCCTTTTGAATTTAATTCCGATGCAATTTCTGTGTTTCATTGTCAATAAGAACGTCCAGGGAATACAGTAGACCTGAAGTGAAGCATCGGAATCTTGAACTGGACTCACAGGAGAGGTTCAAATCATAGAAATGGAGAGTGTCAGTCCTCTTGCACTTTAGTCGGCATTGTGCCTTTTGTGTTGAGTTCGAATGCAATTTCTGTGTTTCATCGTCAATAAGAAGGGGCAAGGTATACAGTAAACCTGAAGTGAAGCATCGGAATCTGAAACTGGACTCACAGGAGAGGTTCAAATCACAGAAAGGGAGAGTGACAGTCCTCTTTTACTTGAGTCGGCATTGTGCGTTTTGTATTAAATTCCGATGAAATTTCTGTGTTTCATCGTCAATAAGAAGGTGCAAGGTATACATTAAACCTGAAGTGAAGCATTGGACTCTAAAACTGGACTCACAGGAGAGGTTCAAATCATAAAAAGAGAGAGTGACAGTGCTCTTTTACTTAAATCGGCATTGTGCCTTTTCTATTAAATTCCGACGAAATTTCTGTGTTTCATCGTCAATAACAAGGTGCAAGGTATACAGTAAACCTGAAGTGAAGCATCGGAATCTAAAACTGGACTCACAGGAGAGGTTCAAATCATAGAAAGTGAAAGTGTCAGTCCACTTGTACTTAAGTCGGCATTGGGCCTCTTGTATTAGATTCGGATGCAATTTCAGTGTGTCATCGTCAATAAGAAGGTGCAAGGTATACAGTAAACCTGAAGTGAAGCATCGGAATCTAAAACTGGACTCACAGGAGAGGTTCAAATCATACAAAGACAGAGTGACAGTCCTCTTTTACTTAAGTCGGCATTGCGCCTTTTGTATTAAAATCCGATGAAATTTCTGTGTTTCATCGTCAATGAGAAGGTACAAGGGTTACAGTAATCCTGAAGTGAAGTATCGGAATCTAAAACTGGACTCACAGGAGAGGTTCAAATCATAGAAATGGAGAGGGTCAGTCCTCTTGTACTTAAGTCGGTATTGTGCCTTTTGTATTAAATTCGGATGCAATGTCTGAGTTTCATCGTCAATAAGAAGGTGCAAGATATACAGTAAACCTGAAGTGAAGCATCTGAATCTAAAACTGGACTCACAGGAGACGTTCAAATCATAGAAAGTGAGAGTGTCAGTCCTCTTTTACTTAAGTCGGCATTGTGCCTTTTGTATTAAATTCCGATGAAATTTCTGCGTTTCATCGTCAATAAGAAGGTCCAAGGGATACAGTGAACCTGAAGTGAGGCATCGGAATCTAAAACTGGACTCACAGGAGGGGTTCAAATCACAGAAAGGGAGAGTGTCAGTCCTCTTGTACTTAAGTCGGCATTGTGCCTTTTGTATTAAATTCGGATGCAATTTCTGTGTTTCATCGTCAATAAGAAGGGGCAAGGTATACAGTAAACCTGAAGTGAAGCATCGGAATCTGAAACTGGACTCACAGGAGAGGTTCAAATCATAGAAAGGGAGAGTGACAGTCCTCTTTTACTTAAGTCGGCATTGTGCCTTTTGTATTAAATTCCGATGAAATTTCTGTGTTTCATCGTCAATAAGAAGGTGCAAGGAATACATTAAACCTGAAGTGAAGCATTGGACTCTAAAACTGGACTCACAGGAGAGGTTCAAATCATAGAAAGAGAGAGTGACAGTGCTCTTTTACTTAAATCGGCATTGTGCCTTTTCTATTAAATTCCGATGAAATTTCTGTGTTTCATCGTCAATAACAAGGTGCAAGGTATACAGTAAACCTGAAGTGAAGCATCGGAATCTAAAACTGGACTCACAGGAGAGGTTCAAATCATAGAAAGTGAGAATGTCAGTCCTCTTGTAATTAAGTCGGCATTGGGCCTCTTGTATTTAATTCGGATGCAATTTCAGTGTGTCATCGTCAATAAGAAGGTGCAAGGTATACAGTAAACCTGAAGTGAAGCATCGGAATCTAAAACTGGACTCACAGGAGAGGTTCAAATCATAGAAAGTGAGAGTGTCAGTCCTCTTGTACTTAAGTCGGCATTGTGCCTTTTGTACTAAATTCCGATGCAATTTCTGTGTTTCATCGTCAATAAGAAGGTGCAAGGTATACAGTGAACCTGAAGTGAAGCATCGGAATCTAAAACTGGACTCACCGGAGAAGTTCAAATCATCGAAAGGGAGAATGTCAGTCCTCTTGTACATTAGTCGGCATTGTGCCTTGTGTATTAAATTCGGATGCAATTTCTGTGTTTCATCTTCAATAAGAAGGTGCAAGGTATACACTAAACCTGAAGTGAAGCAACGGAATGTAAAACTGGAATCACAGGAGAGATTCAAATCATAGAAAGTGAGAGTGTCAGTCCTCTTGTATTTAAGTCGGCATTGTGCTTTTTGTATTTAATTCCGATGCAATTTCTGTGTTTCATCGTCAATAAGAACGTCCAAGGGATACAGTAGACCTGAAGTGAAGCATCGGAATCTAAAACTGGACTCACAGGAGAGGTTCAAATCATAGAAATTAAGAGTGTCAGTCCTCTTCCACTTTAGTCGGCATTGTGCCTTTTGTGTTAAGTTCGAATGCAATTTCTGTGTTTCATCGTCAATAAGAAGGTGCAAGGTATACAGTAAACCTGAAGTGAAGCAACGGAATGTAAAACTGGAATCACAGGAGAGATTCAAATCATAGAAAGTGAGAGTGTCAGTCCTCTTGTATTTAAGTCGGCATTGTGCTTTGTATTTACTTCCGATGCAATTTCTGTGTTTCATCGTCAACAAGAAGGTGCAAGGTATACAGTAAACCTGAAGTGAAACATCGGAATCTAAAACTGGACTCACAGGACAGGTTCAAATAACACAAAGACAGAGTGACAGTCCTCTTTTACTTAAGTCGGCATTGTGCCTTTTGTATTAAATTCCGATGAAATTACTGTGTTTCATCGTCAATAAGAAAGTCCAAGGGATACAGTAAATCTGAAGTGAAGCATCGGAATCTAAAACTGGACTCACCGGAGAGGTTCAAATCATAGAAATGGAGAGTGTCAGTCCTCTTGTACTTAAGTCGGTATTGTGCCTTTTGTATTAAATTCGGATGCAATTTCTGTGTTTCATCGTCAATAAGAAGGTGCAAGGTATACAATAAACCTGAAGTGAAGCATCTGAATCTAAAACTGGACTCACAGGAGAGGTTCAAATCATAGATAGTGAGAGTGTCAGACCTCTTGTACTTAAGTCGGCATTGTGCCTTTTGTATTAATTCCGATGCAATGTCTGTGTTTCATCGTCAATAAGAAGGAGCAAGGTATACAGTAAACCTGAAGTGAAGCAACGGAATGTAAAACTGGAATCACAGGAGAGATTCAAATCATAGAAAGTGAGAGTGTCAATCCTCTTGTATTTAAGTCGGCATTGTGCCTTTTGTATTAAATTCCAATGCAATTTCTGTGTTTCATCGTCAATAAGAAGGTGCAAGGTATACAGTAAACCTGAAGTGAAGCATCGGAATCTAAAACTGGACTCACAGGAGAGGTTCAAATCATAGAAAGTGAGAGTGTCAGTCCCCTTGTACATTAGTCGGCATTGTGCCTCTTGTATTAAATTCCGATGCAATTTCTGTGTTTCATCGTCAATAAGAAGGTGCAAGGTATACAGTAAACCTGAAGTGAAGCCACGGAATCTAAAACTGGACTCACAGGAGAGGCTCAAATCATAGAAAGAGAGAGGGACAGTCCTCTTTTACTTAAGTCGGCATTGTGCCTTTTGTATTAAATACCGGAGAAATTTGAGTGTTTCATCGTCAATAAGAAGGTCCTAGGGATGCAGTAAACCTGAAGTGAAGCATCGGAGTCTAAAACTGGACTCACAGGAGAGGTTCAAATCATAGAATGAAAAAGTGTCAGTCCTTGTGCCTTTAAGTCGGCATTGTGCCTTTTGTATTAAATTTGGATTCAATTTCTGTGTTTCATCGTCAATAAGAAGGTGCAAGGTATACAGTAAACCTGAAGTGAAGCATCGGAATCTAAAACTGGACTCACAGGAGAGGTTCAAATCATAGAAAGTGAGAGTGTCAGTACTCTTGTACTTAAGTCGGCATTGTGCCTTTTGTATTAAATACGGATGCAATTTCTGTGTTTCATCGTCAACAAGAAGGTGCAAGGTATACAGTAAACCTGAAGTGAAGCATCGGAATCTACAACTGGAATCACAGGAGAGGTTCAAATCATAGAAAGAGAGAGTGACAGTCCTCTTTTACTTAAGTCGGCATTGTGCATTTTGTATTAAATTGCGATGAAATTTCTGGGTTTCATCGCCAATAAGAAGGTGCAAGGTAAACAGTACACCTGAAGTGAACCATCGGAATCTAAAACTGGGCTCATAGGAGAGGTTCAAATCAAAGGTAGTGAGAGTGTCAGTCCTCTTGTACATAAGTCGGCATTGTGCCTTTTGTATTAAATTCGGGTGCAATTTCTAAGTTTCATCGTCAATAAGAGGGTGCAAGGTATACAGTAAACCTGAAGTGAAGCATCGGAATCTAAAACTGGACTCACAGGAGAGGTTCAAATTATAGAAAGTGAAAGTGTCAGACCTCTTGTACTTAAGTCGGCATTGTGCCTTTTGTATTAAATTCCAATTCAATTTCCGTGTTTCATCGTCAATAAGAAGATGCAAGGTATACAGTAAACCTGAAGTGAAGCATCGGAATCTAAAACTGGAATCACAGGAGAGGTTCAAATCATAGAAAATGAGAGTAACAGTCCTCATGTACTTAAGTCGTCATTGTTTCTTTTGTATTAAATTCCGTTGCAATTTTTGTGTTTCATCGTCAATAAGAAGGTGTCAGGTATACAGTGAACCTGAAGTGAAGCATCGGAATCTAAAACTGGACTCACAGGAGAGGTTCAAATCATAGACAGTGAGAGTGTCAGTCCTCTTGTACATAAGTCGGCATTGTTCCTTTTGTAATAAATTCGGATGCAATTTCTGTGTTTCATCGTCAATACGAAGGTGCAAGTTATATAGTAAACCAGAAGTGATGCATCGGAATCTAAAACTGGACTCACAGGAGAGGTTCAAACAAAGAAAAGGAGAGGGTCAGTTCTATTGTACTTAAGTCGGTATTGTGCCTTTTGTATTAAATTCAGATGCAATTTCTGTGTTTCATCGTCAATAAGATGGTGCAAGGTATACAGTAAACCTGAAGTGAAGCATCGAAATCTAAAACTGGAATAACAGGAGAGGTTCAAATCATAGAAAGTGAGACTGTCAGTCTTCTTGTATTTAAGTCGGCATTGTGCCTTTTGTATTAAATTCGGATGCAATTTCTGTGTTTCATCGTCAATAAGTTGGTGCAAGGTATACATTAAACCTGGAGTGAAGCATCGGAATCGAAAACTGGACTGACAAGAGAGGTTCAAATCATAGAGAGAGAGAGTGACACTCCTCTTTTACTTAAGTCGGTATTGTGCATTTTGTGTTAAATTCCGTTGAAATTTCTGTGTTTCATCGTCAATAAGAAGGTGCAAGGGATACAGTAAACCTGAAGTGAAGCATCGGAATCTAAAACTGGACTCACAGGAGAGGTTCAAATCATAGAAAGTGAGAGTGTCAGTCCTCTTGTACTTAAGTCGGCATTGTGCCTTTTGTAATAAATTCGGATGCAATTTCTGTGTTTCATCGTCAATACACAGGTGCAAGGTATACAGTAAACCTGAAGTGATGCATCGGAATCTAAAACTGGACTCACAGGAGAGGTTCAAACCATAGAAAGGGAGAGGGTCAGTTCTATTGTACTTAAGTCGGTATTGTGCCTTTTGTATTAAATTCGTATACAATTTCTGTGTTTCATCGTCAATAAGAAGGTGCAAGGTATACAGTAAACCTGAAGTGAAGCATCGGAATCTAAAACTGGAATCACAGGCGAGGTTAAATTCATAGAAAGAGAGAGTGACAGTTCTCTTTTACTTAAGTCGGCAATGTGCCTTTTGTATTAAATTCCGTTGAAATTTCTGTGTTTCATCGTCAATAAGAAGGTGCAAGGTATACAGTAAACCTGAAGTGAAGCATCGGAATCTAAAACTGGACTCACAGGAGAGGTTCAAATCATAGAAAGTGAGAGTGTCAGTCCTCTTGTACTAAAGTCGGCATTGTGCCTTTTGTATTATATTCGGATGCAATTTCTGTGTTTCATCGTCAATAAGAAGGAGCAAGGTATACAGTAAACCTGAAGTGAAGCATCCGAATCTAAAACTGGACTCACAGGAGAGGTTCAAATCATAGAAAGAGAGAGTGACAGTCCTCTTTTACTTAAGACGGCTTTGTGCCTTTTTTTTTAAATTCCCATGAAATTTCTGTGTTTCATCGTCAATGAGAAGGTACTAGGGATACAGTAAACCTGAAGTGAAGCATCGGAATCTAAAACTGGACTCACAGGAGAGGTTCAAATCATACAAAGACAGAGTGACATTCTTCTTTTACTTAAGTCGGCATTGCGCCTTTTGTATTAAATTCCGATCAAATTTCTGTGTTTCATCGTCAATAAGAAAGTCCAAGGGATACCGTAAATCTGAAGTGAAGCATCGGAATCTAAAACTGGACTCACAGGAGAGGTTCAAATCATAGAAATGGAGAGGGTCAGTCCTCTTGTACTTAAGTCGGTATTGTGCCTTTTGTATTAAATTCGGATACAATTTCTGTGTTTCATCGTCAATAAGAAGGTGCAAGGTATACAGTAAACCTTAAGTGAAGGATCTGAATCTAAAACTGGACTCACAGGAGGGGTTCAAATCATAGATAGTGAGAGTGTCGGTCCGCTTGTACTTAAGTCGGCATTGTGCCTTTTGTTATAACTCCGATGCAATTTCTGTGTTTCATCGTCAATAAGAAGGTGCAAGGTATACAGTAAACCTGAAGTGAAGCATCGGAATCTAAAACTGGACTCACAGGAGAGGTTCAAATCATACAAAGGCAGAGTGACAGTCCGCTTTTACTTAAGTCGGCATTGTGCCTTTTGTATTAAATTCCGATGCAATTTCTGTGTTTCATCGTCAATAAGAAGGTGCAAGGTATACAGTAAACCTGAAGTGAAGCCTCGGAATCTAAAACTGGACTCACAGGAGAGGTTCAAATCATAGAAAGAGAGAGTGACACTCCTCTTTTACTTAAATCGGCATTGTGCCTTTTGTATTAAATTCCAGAGAAATTCCTGTGTTTCATCGTCATTAAGAACGTCCTAGGGATACAGTAAACCTGAAGGGAAGCATCGGAGTCTAAAACTGGACTCACGGGAGAGGTTCAAATCGTACAAAGTGAGAGTGTCAGTCCTCTTGTACATAAGTCGGCATTGTGCCTTTTGTATTAAATTCGGGTGCAACTTCTGTGTTTCATCGTCAATAAGATGGTGCAAGGTATACAGTAAACCTGAAGTGAAGCATCGGAATCGAAAACTGGACTCACAGGAGAGGTTAAAATCATAGAAAGAGAGAGTGACAGTCATCTTTTACATAAGACGGCATTGTGCCTTTTGTATTAAATACAGATGCAATTTCTGTGTTTCATCGTCAATAAGAAGGTGCAAGGTATACAGTAAACCTGAAGTGAAGCATCGGAATCTAAAACTGGACTCACAGGAGAGGTTCAAATCATACAAAGACAGAGTGACAGTCCGCTTTTACTTAAGTCGGCATTGTGCCTTTTGTATTAAATTCCGATGCAATTTCTGTGTTTCATCGTCAATAAGAAGGTGCAAGGTATACAGTAAACCTGAAGTGAAGCCTCGGAATCTAAAACTGGACTCACAGGAGAGGTTCAAATCATAGAAAGAGAGAGTGACACTCCTCTTTTACTTAAATCGGCATTGTGCCTTTTGTATTAAATTCCGGAGAAATTCCTGTGTTTCATCGTCAATAAGAACGTCCTAGGGATACAGTAAACCTGAAGGGAAGCATCGGAGTCTAAAACTAGACTCACAGGAGAAGTTCAAATCATAGAAAGTGAGAGTGTCAGTCCTCTTGTACATAAGTCGGCATTGTGCCTTTTGTATTAAATTCGGGTGCAACTTCTGTGTTTCATCGTCAATAAGATGGTGCAAGGTATACAGTAAACCTGAAGTGAAGCATCGGAATCGAAAACTGGACTCACAGGAGAGGTTAAAATCATAGGAAGAGAGAGTGGCAGTCCTCTTTTACTTAAGTCGGCATTGTGCCCTTTGTTTTAAATTCCGATGAAATTTCTGTGTTTCATCGTCAATAAGAAGGTACTAGGGATACAGTAAACCTGAAGGGAAGCATCAGAATCTAAAATGGGACTCACAGGAAATTTCAAATCATACAAAGACAGAGTGACAGTCCTCTTTTACTTAAGTCGGCATTGTGCCTTGTGTATTAAATTCCGATGAAATTTCTGTGTTTCATCGTCAATTAGAAAGTCCAAGGGATACAGTAAATCTGAAGTGAAGCATCTGAATCTAAAACTGGACTCACAGGAGAGGTTCAAATCATAGATAGTGAGAGTGTCAGTCCGCTTGTACTTAAGTCGGCATTGTGCCTTTTGTAATAATTCCGATGCAATTTCTGTGTTTCATCGTCAATAAGAAGGTGCAAGGTATACAGTAAACCTGAAGTGAAGCAACGGAATCTAAAACTGGAATCACAGGACAGATTCAAATCATAGGATGTGAGAGTGTCAGTCCTCTTGTATTTAAATCGGCATTGTGCCTTTTGTATTAAATTCCGATGCAATTTCTGTGTTTCATCGTCAGTAAGAAGGTGCAAGGTACACAGTAAACCTGAAGTGAAGCATGGAATCTAAAACTGGACTGACAGGAGAGGTTCAAATCATTGAAAGTAAGAGTGTCAGTCCTCTTGTACTTAAGTCGGCATTGTGCCTTTTGTATTAAATTCCGATGCAATTTCTGTGTTTCATTGTCAATAAGAAGATGCAAGGTATGCAGTAAACCTGAAGTGAAGCATCGGAATCTAAAACTGGACTCACAGGAGAGGTTCAAATCATAGAAAGTAAGAGTGTCAGTCCTCTTGTACTTAAGTCGGCATTGTGCGTTTGTATTAAATTCCGATGCAATTTCTGTGTTTCATCGTCAATAAGAAGGTGCAAGGTATACAGTAAACCTGAAGTGAAGCCACGGAATCTAAAACTGGACTAACAGGAGAGGTTCAAATCATAGAAAGAGAGAGTGACAGTCCTCTTTTACTTAAGTCGGCATTGTGCATTTTGTATTAAATTCCGGAGAAATTTCTGTGTTTCATCGTCAATAAGAACGTCCTAGGGATAAAGTAAACCTCAAGTGAAGCATCGGAGTCTAAAACTGGACTCACAAGAGAGGTTCAAATCATAGACAGGGAAAGTGTCAGTACTCTTGTACTTAAGTCGGCATTGTGCCTTTTGTATTAAATACGGATGCAATTTCTGTGTTTCATCGCCAATAAGAAGGTGCAAGGTATACAGTAAACCTGAAGTGAAGCATCGGAATCTAAAACTGGACTCACAGGAGAGGTTCAAATCATAGAAACTGAGAGTGTCAGTCCTCTTGTACATAAGTCGGCATTGTACCTTTTGTATTAAATTCGGGTGCAATGTCTGTGTTTCATCGTCAATAAGAAAGTGCAAGGTATACAGTAAACCTGAAGTGAAGCATCGGAATCTAAAACTGGACTCACAGGAGAGGTTCAAATCATAGAAAGTGAAAGTGTCTGTCCTCTTGAACTTAAGTCGGCATTGTGCCTTTTGTATTAAATTCCGATGCAATTTCTGTGTTTCATCGTCAATATGAAGGTGCAAGGTATACAGTAAACCTGAAGTGAAGCATCGGAATCTAAAACTGGAATCACAGGAGAGGTTCAAATCATAGAAAATGAGAGTGTCAGTCCTCTTGTACCTAAGTCGGCATTGTTCCTTTTGTATTAAATTCCGATGCAATTTCTGTGTTTCATCATCAATAAGAAGGTGCCAGGTATACAGTGAACCTGAAGTGAAGCATCGGAATCTAAAACTGGACTCACAGGAGAGGTTCAAATCATAGAAACTGAGAGTGTCAGTCCTCTTGTACATAAGTCGGCATTGTGCCTTTTGTATTAAATTCGGGTGCAATGTCTGTGTTTCATCGTCAATAAGAAAGTGCAAGGTATACAGTAAACCTGAAGTGAAGCATCGGAATCTAAAACTGGACTCACAGGAGAGGTTCAAATCATAGAAAGTGAAAGTGTCTGTCCTCTTGAACTTAAGTCGGCATTGTGCCTTTTGTATTAAATTCCGATGCAATTTCTGTGTTTCATCGTCAATATGAAGGTGCAAGGTATACAGTAAACCTGAAGTGAAGCATCGGAATCTAAAACTGGAATCACAGGAGAGGTTCAAATCATAGAAAATGAGAGTGTCAGTCCTCTTGTACCTAAGTCGGCATTGTTCCTTTTGTATTAAATTCCGATGCAATTTCTGTGTTTCATCATCAATAAGAAGGTGCCAGGTATACAGTGAACCTGAAGTGAAGCATCGGAATCTAAAACTGGACTCACAGGAGAGGTTCAAATCATAGAAAATGAGAGTGTCAGTCCTCTTGTACTTAAGGGTGCATTGTGCCTTTTGTAACAAATTCGGATGCAATTTCTGTGTTTCATCGTCAATACGAAGGTGCAAGTTATATAGTAAACCTGATGTGATGCTTCGGAATCTAAAACTGGACTCACAGGAGAGGTTCATACCATAGAAAGGGAGAGGGTCAGTTCTATTGAACTTAAGTTGGTATTGTGCCTTTTGTATTAAATTCAGATGCAATTTCTGTGTTTCATCGTCAATAAGAAGGTGCAAGGTATACAGTAAACCTGAAGTGAAGCATCGGAATCTAAAACTAGAATCACAGGAGAGGTTCAAATCATAGAAAGTGAGACTGTCAGTCCTCTTGTATTTAAGTCGGCATTGTGCCTTTTGTATTAAATTCCGATGCAATTTCTGTGTTTCATCGTCAATAAGAAGGTGCACGGTATACAGTAAACCTGAAGTGAAGCATCGGAATCTAAAACTGGACTCACAGGAGAGGTTCAAATCATAGAAAGTGAGAGTGTCAGTCCTCTTGTACATAAGTCGGCATTGTGCCTTTTGTATTAAATTCGGGTGCAATTTCTGTGTTTCATCGTCAATTAGAAGGTGCAAGGTATACAGTAAACCTGAAGTGAAGCATCGGAATCTAAAAGTGGACTCACAGGAGAGGTTCAAATCATAGAAAGTGAAAGTGTCAATCCTCTTGTACTTAAGTCGGCATTGTGCCTTTTGTATTAAATTCCGATGCAATTTCTGTGTTTCATCGTCAATAAGAAGGTGCAAGGTATACAGTGAACCTGAAGTGAAGCATCGGAATCTAAAACTGGAATCACAGGAGAGGTTCAAATCATAGAAAATGAGAGTGTCAGTCCTCTTGTACATAAGTCGGTATTGTTCCTTTTGTATTAAATTCCGATGCAATTTCTGTGTTCCATCGTCAATACGAAGGTGCAAGTTATATAGTAAACCAGAAGTGATGCATCGGAATCTAAAACTGGACTCACAGGAGAGGTTCAAACAAAGAAAAGGAGAGGGTCAGTTCTATTGTACTTAAGTCGGTATTGTGCCTTTTGTATTAAATTCAGATGCAATTTCTGTGTTTCATCGTCAATAAGATGGTGCAAGGTATACAGTAAACCTGAAGTGAAGCATCGGAATCTAAAACTGGAATAACAGGAGAGGTTCAAATCATAGAAAGTGAGACTGTCAGTCTTCTTGTATTTAAGTCGGCATTGTGCCTTTTGTATTAAATTCCGATGAAATTTCTGTGTTTCATCGTCAATAAGAAGGTACTTGGGATACAGTAAACCTGAAGTGAACCATCGGAATCTAAAACTGGGCTCATTGAAGAGGTTCAAATCAAAGGTAGTGAGAGTGTCAGTCCTCTTGTACATAAGTCGGCATTGTGCCTTTTGTATTAAATTCGGATGCAATTTCTGTGTTTCATCGTCAATAAGTTGGTGCAAGGTATACATTAAACCTGAAGTGAAGCATCGGAATCGAAAACTGGACTGACAAGAGAGGTTCAAATCATAGAGAGAGAGAGTGACACTCCTCTTTTACTTAAGTCGGTATTGTGCATTTTGTGTTAAATTCCGTTGAAATTTCTGTGTTTCATCGTCAATAAGAAGGTGCAAGGTATACAGTAAACCTGAAGTGAAGCATCGGAATCTAAAACTGGACTCACAGGAGAGATTCAAATCATAGAAAGTGAGAGTGTCAGTCCTCTTGTACTTAAGTCGGCATTGTGCCTTTTGTAATAAATTCGGATGCAATTTCTGTGTTTCATCGTCAATACACAGGTGTAAGGTATACAGTAAACCTGAAGTGATGCATCGGAATCTAAAACTGGAATCACAGGCGAGGTTAAATTCATAGAAAGAGAGAGTGACAGTTCTCTTTTACTTAAGTCGGCAATGTGCCTTTTGTATTAAATTCCGTTGAAATTTCTGTGTTTCATCGTCAATAAGAAGGTGCAAGGTATACAGTAAACCTGAAGTGAAGCATCGGAATCTAAAACTGGACTCACAGGAGAGGTTCAAATCATAGAAAGTGAGAGTGTCAGTCCTCTTGTACTTAAGTCGGCATTGTTCATTTTGTATTATATTCGGATGCAATTTCTGTGTTTCATCGTCAATAAGAAGGAGCAAGGTATACAGTAAACCTGAAGTGAAGCATCCGAATCTAAAACTGGACTCACAGGAGAGGTTCAAATCATAGAAAGAGAGAGTGACAGTCCTCTTTTACTTGAGACGGCTTTGTGCCTTTTGTTTTAAATTCCCATGAAATTTCTGTGTTTCATCGTCAATGAGAAGGTACTAGGGATACAGTAAACCTGAAGTGAAGCATCGGAATCTAAAACTGGACTCACAGGAGAGGTTCAAATCATAGAAAGTGAGAGTGTCAGTCCTCTTGTACTTAAGTCGGTATTGTGCCTATTGTATTAAATTCGGATACAATTTCTGTGTTTCATCGTCAATAAGAAGGTGCAAGGTATACAGTAAACCTTAAGTGAAGCATCTGAATCTAAAACTGGACTCACAGGAGGGGTTCAAATCATAGATAGTGAGAGTGTCGGTCCGCTTGTACTTAAGTCGGCATTGTGCCTTTTGTAATTACTCCGATGCAATTTCTGTGTTTCATCGACAATAAGAAGGTGCAAGGTATACAGTAAACCTGAAGTGAAGCATCGGAATCTAAAACTGGACTCACAGGAGAGGTTGAAATCATACAAAGGCAGAGTGACAGTCCGCTTTTACTTAAGTCGGCATTGTGCCTTTTGTATTAAATTCCGATGCAATTTCTGTGTTTCATCGTCAATAAGAAGGTGCAAGGTATACAGTAAACCTGAAGTGAAGCCTCGGAATCTAAAACTGGACTCACAGGAGAGGTTCAAATCATAGAAAGAGAGAGTGACACTCCTATTTTACTTAAATCGGCATTGTGCCTTTTGTATTAAATTCCGGAGAAATTCCTGTGTTTCATCGTCAATAAGAACGTCCTAGGGATGCAGTAAACCTGAAGGGAAGCATCGGAGTCTAAAACTGGACTCACAGGAGAGGTTCAAATCGTAGAAAGTGAGAGTGTCAGTACTCTTGTACATAAGTCGGCATTGTGCCTTTTGTATTAAATTCGGGTGCAACTTCTGTGTTTCATCGTCAATAAGATGGTGCAAGGTATACAGTAAACCTGAAGTGAAGCATCGGAATCGAAAACTGGACTCACAGGAGAGGTTAAAATCATAGAAAGAGAGAGTGACAGTCCTCTTTTACTTAAGTCGGCATTGTGCCTTTTGTATTAAATACAGATGCAATTTCTGTGTTTTATCGTCAATAAGAAGGTGCAAGGTATACAGTAAACCTGAAGTGAAGCATCGGAATCTAAAACTGGACTCACAGGAGAGGTTCAAACCATACAAAGACAGAGTGACAGTCCGCTTTTACTTAAGTCGGCATTGTGCCTTTTGTATTAAATTCCGATGCAATTTCTGTGTTTCATCGTCAATAAGAAGGTGCAAGGTATACAGTAAACCTGAAGTGAAGCCTCGGAATCTAAAACTGGACTCACAGGAGAGGTTCAAATCATAGTAAGAGAGAGTGACACTCCTCTTTTACTTAAATCGGCATTGTGCCTTTTGTATTAAATTCCGGAGAAATTCCTGTGTTTCATCGTCAATAAGAAAGTCCTAGGGATACAGTAAACCTGAAGGGAAGCATCGGAGTCTAAAACTAGACTCACAGGAGAGGTTCAAATCATAGAAAGTGAGAGTGTCAGTCCTCTTGTACATAAGTCGGCATTGTGCCTTTTGTATTAAATTCGGGTGCAACCTCTGTGTTTCATCGTCAATAAGATGGTGCAAGGTATACAGTAAACCTGAAGTGAAGCATCGGAATCGAAAACTGGACTCACAGGAGAGGTTAAAATCATAGAAAGAGAGAGTGACAGTCCTCTTTTACTTAAGTCGGCATTGTGCCCTTTGTTTTAAATTCCGATGAAATTTCTGTGTTTCATCGTCAATAAGAAGGTACTAGGGATACAGTAAACCTGAAGGGAAGCATCGGAATCTAAAATGGGACTCACAGGAAATTTCAAATCATACAAAGACAGAGTGACAGTCCTCTTTTACTTAAGTCGGCATTGTGCCTTTTGTATTAAATTCCGATGAAATGTCTGTGTTTCATCGTCAATTAGAAAGTCCAAGGGATACAGTAAATCTGAAGTGAAGCATCTGAATCTAAAACTGGACTCACAGGAGAGGTTCAAATCATAGATAGTGAGAGTGTCAGTCCGCTTGTACTTAAGTCAGCATTGTGCCTTTTGTAATAATTCCGATGCAATTTCTGTGTTTCATCGTCAATAAGAAGGTGCAAGGTATACAGTAAACCTGAAGTGAAGCAACGGAATCTAAAACTGGAATCACAGGAGAGATTCAAATCATAGGATGTGAGAGTGTCAGTCCTCTTGTATTTAAATCGGCATTGTGCCTTTTGTATTAAATTCCCATGCAATTTCTGTGTTTCATCGTCAATAAGAAGGTGCAAAGTATACAGTAAACCTGAAGTGAAGCATGGAATCTAAAACTGGACTGACAGGAGAGGTTCAAATCATAGAAAGTAAGAGTGTCAGTCCTCTTGTACTTAAGTCGGCATTGTGCGTTTGTATTAAATTCCGATGCAATTTCTGTGTTTCATCGTCAATAAGATGGTGCAAGGTATACAGTAAACCTGAAGTGAAGCCACGGAATCTAAAACTGGACTCACAGGAGAGGTTCAAATCATAGAAAGAGAGAGTGACAGTCCTCTTTTACTTAAGTCGGCATTGTGCATTTTGTATTAAATTCCGGAGAAATTTCTGTGTTTCATCGTCAATAAGAAGGTCCTAGGGATACAGTAAACCTCAAGTGAAGCATCGGAGTCTAAAACTGGACTCACAAGAGAGGTTCAAATCATAGAAAGGGAAAGTGTCAGTACTCTTGTACTTAAGTCGGCAATGTGCCTTTTGTATTAAATACGGATGCAATTTCTGTGTTTCATCGTCAATAAGAAGGTGCAAGGTATACAGTAAACCTGAAGTGAAGCATCGGAATCTAAAACTGGACTCACAGGAGAGGTTGAAATCATAGAAACTGAGAGTGTCAGTCCTCTAGTACATAAGTCGGGATTGTGCCTTTTGTATTAAATTCGGGTGCAATGTCTGTGTTTCATCGTCAATAAGAAAGTGCAAGGTATACAGTAAACCTGAAGTGAAGCATCGGAATCTAAAACTGGAATCACAGGAGAGGTTCAAATCATAGAAAATGAGAGTGTCACTCCTCTTGTAACTAAGTCGGCATTGTTCCTTTTGTATTAAATTCCGATGCAATTTCTGTGTTTCATCATCAATAAGAAGGTGCCAGGTATACAGTGAAAATGAAGTGAAGCATCGGAATCTAAAACTGGACTCACAGGAGAGGTTCAAATCATAGAAAATGAGAGTGTCAGTCCTCTTGTACTTAAGTTTGCATTGTGCCTTTTGTAATAAATTCGGATGCAATTTCTGTGTTTCATCATCAATACGAAGGTGCAAGTTATATAGTAAACCTGAAGTGATGCTTCGGAATCTAAAACTGGACTCACAGGAGAGGTTCATACCATAGAAAGGGAGAGGGTCAGTTCTATTGTACTTAAGTTGGTATTGTGCCTTTTGTATTAAATTCAGATGCAATTTCTGTGTTTCATCGTCAAGAAGAAGGTGCAAGGTATACAGTAAACCTGAAGTGAAGCATCGGAATCTAAAACTAGAATCACAGGAGAGGTTCAAATCATAGAAAGTGAGACTGTCAGTCCTCTTGTATTTAAGTCGGCATTGTGCCTTTTGTATTAAATTCCGATGCAATTTCTGTGTTTCATCGTCAATAAGAAGGTGCACGGTATACAGTAAACCTGAAGTGAAGCATCGGAATCTAAAACTGGACTCACAGGAGAGGTTCAAATCATAGATAGTGAGAGTGTCAGTCCTCTTGTACATAAGTCGGCATTGTGCCTTTTGTATTAAATTCGGGTGCAATTTCTGTGTTTCATCGTCAATTAGAAGGTGCAAGGTATACACTAAACCTGAAGTGAAGCATCGGAATCTAAAAGTGCACTCACAGGAGAGGTTCAAATCATAGAAAGTGAAAGTGTCAGTCCTCTTGTACTTAAGTCGGCATTGTGCCTTTTGTATTAAATTCCGATGCAATTTCTGTGTTTCATCGTCAATAAGAAGGTGCAAGGTATACAGTGAACCTGAAGTGAAGCATCGGAATCTAAAACTGGAATCACAGGAGAGGTTCAAATCATAGAAAATGAGAGTGTCAGTCCTCTTGTACATAAGTCGGTATTGTTCCTTTTGTATTAAATTCCGATGCAATTTCTGTGTTCCATCGTCAATAAGAAGGTGCCAGGTATACGGTGAACCTGAAGTGAAGCATCGGAATCTAATACTGGACTCACAGGAGAGGTTCAAATCATAGAAAGTGAGAGTGTCAGTCCTCTTGTACTTAAGTCGGCATTGTGCTTTTGGAAATAAATTCGGATGCAATTTCTGTGCTTCATCGTCAATACGAAGGTGCAAGTTATATAGTAAACCTGAAGTGATGCTTCGGAATCTAAAACTGGACTCACAGGAGAGGTTCAAACCATAGAAAGGGATAGGGACAGTTCTATTGTACTTAAGTCGGTATTGTGCCTTTTGTATTAATATCGGATGCAATTTCTGTGTTTCATCGTCAATAAGAAGGTGCAAGGTATACAGTAAACCTGAAGTGAAGCATCGGAATCTAAAACTGGAATCACAGGATAGGTTCAAATCATAGAAAGTGAGACTGTCAGTCCTCTTGTATTTAAGTCGGCATTGTGCCTTTTGTATTAAATTCCGATGCAATTTCTGTGTTTCATCGTCAATAAGAAGGTACTAGGGATACAGTAAAGCTGAAGTGAAGCATCGGAATCTAAAACTGGACTCACAGGAGAGGTTCAAATCATAGAATGGGAAAGTGTCAGTCCTCTTGTACTAAAGTCGGCATTGTGTCTTTTGTATTAAATTCGGATGTAATTTCTGTGTTTCATCGTCAATAAGATGGTTCAAGGTATACAGTAAACCTGAAGTGAAGCATCGGAATCTAAAACTGGACTCACAGGAGAGGTTCAAATCATAGAAAGTGAGAGTGTCAGTCCTCTTGTACTTAAATCGGCATCGTGCCTTTTGTATTAAATTCCGATGCAATTTCTGTGTTTCATCGTCAATAAGAAGGTGCCAGGTATACAGTGAACCTGAAGTGAAGCATCGGAATTTAAAACTGGACTCACAGGATAGGTTCAAACCATGGAAAGTGACAGTGTAAGTCCTCTTGTACTTAAGTCAGCATTGTGCCTTTTGTAATAAATTCGGATGCAATTTCTGTGTTTCATCGTCAATACAAAGGTGCAAGGTATACAGTAAACCTGAAGTGATGCATCGGAATCTAAAACTGGATACACAGGAGAGGTTGAAACCATAGGAAGGTAGAGGGTCAGTTCTATTGTACTTAAGTCGGCATTGTGCCTTTTGTGTTAAATTCCGTTGAAATTTCTGTGTTTCATCGTCAATAAGAAGGTGCAAGGTATACAGTAAACCTGAAGTGAAGCATCGGAATCTAAAACTGGACTCACAGGAGAGGTTCAATTCATAGAAAGAGAGAGTGACAGTCCTCTTTTACTTAAGTCGGCATTGTGCCTTTTGTTTTAAATTCCGATGAAATTTCTGTGTTTCATCGTCAATAAGAAGGTACTAGGGATTCAGTAAACCTGAAGTGGAGCATCGGAATCTAAAACTGGACTCACAGGAGAGGTTCAAATCATAGAAAGGGAAAGTGTCAGTCCTCTTGTACTTAAGTCGGCATTGTGCCTTTTGTATTAAATTTGGATGCAATTTCTGTGTTTCATCGTCAACAAGAAGGTGCAAGGTATACAGTAAACCTGAAGTGAAGCATCGGAATCGAGAACTGGGCGCACAGGAAAGGTTCAAATCATAGAGAGAGAGAGTGACAGTCCTCTTTTACTTAAGTCGGCATTGTGCTTTTTGTGTTAAATTCCGTTGAAATTTCTGTGTTTCATCGTCAATAGGAAGGTGCAAGGTATACAGTAAACCTGAAGTGTAGCATCGGAATCTAAAACTGGACACACAGGAGAGGTTCAAATCATAGAAAGTGAGTGTGTCAGTTCTCTTGTACTTAAGTCGGCATTGTGCCTTTTGTATTAAATTCCTATGCAAGTTCTGTGTTTCATCGTCAATAAGAAGGTCCAAGGAATACAGTGAACCTGAAGTGAAGCATCGGAATCTAAAACTGGACTCACAGGAGAGTTTCAAATCATAGAAAGTGAGAGTGTCAGACCACTTGTACTTAAGTCGGCATTGTGCCTTTTGTATTAAATTAGAATGCAATTTCTGTGTTTCATCGTCGATACGAAGGTGCAAGGTATACAGTACACCGGAAGTGATGCATCGGAATCTAAAACTGGACTCACAGGAGAGGTTCAAACCATAGAAAGGGAGAGGGTCAGTTCTATTGTACTTAAGTCGGTATTGTGCCTTTTGTATTAAATTCGGATGCGATTTCTGTGTTTCATCGTCAATAAGGAATTTCAAGGTATACAGTAAACCTGAAGTGAAGCATCGGAATCTAAAACTGGACTCACAGGAGAGGTTCAAATCATAGAAAGAGAGAGTGACAGTCCTCTTTTACTTAAGTCGGCATTGTGCCTTTTGTATTAAATTCCGATGAAATTTCTGTGTTTCATCGTCAATAAGAAGGTCCTAGGGATACAGTAAACCAGAAGTGAAGCATCGGAATCTAAAACTGGGCTCACAGGAGAGGTTCAAATCATAGAAAGGGAAAGTGTCAGACCTCTTGTACTTAAGTCGGCATTGTGCCTTTTGTATTAAATTCGGATGCAATTTCTGTGTTTCATCGTCAATACGATGGTGCAAGTTATATAGTAAACCTGAAGTGATGCTTCGGAATCTAAAACTGGACTCACAGGAGAGATTCAAACCATAGAAAGGGAGAGGGTCAGTTCTATTGTGCTTAAGTCGGTATTGTGCCTTTTGTATTAAATTCGGATGCAATTTCTGTGTTTCATCGTCAATAAGAAGGTGCAAGGTATAGAGTAAACCTGAAGTGAAGCATCGGAATCTAAAACTGGAATCACAGGAGAGGTTCAAATCATAGAAAGTGAGAGTGACAGTCCTCTTTTCCTTAAGTCGGCATTGTGCCTTTTGTATTAAATTCCGATGAAATTTCTGTGTTTCATCGTCAATAAGGAGGTACTAGGGATACAGTAAACCTGAAGTGAAGCATTGGAATCTAAAACTGGACTCACAGGAGAGGTTCAAATCATAGAAAGGGAAAGTGTCAGTCCTCTTGTACTAAAGTCGGCATTGTGCCTTTTGTATTAAATTCGGATGAAATTTCTGTGTTACATCGTCAATAAGAAGGTGCAAGGTATACATTAAACCTGAAGTGAAGCATCGGAATCGAAAACTGGACTCACAGGAGAGGTTCAAATCACAGAGAGAGAGAGTGACACTCCTCTTTTACTTAAGTCGTCATTGTGCCTTTTGTGTAAATTCCGTTGAAATTTCTGTGTTTCATCGTCAATAAGAAGGTTCAAGGTATACAGTAAACCTGAAGTGAAGCATCGGAATCTAAAACTGGACTCTCAGGAGAGGTTCAAATCATAGAAAGTGAGAGTGTCAGTCCTCTTGTACTTAAGTCGGCATCGTGGCTTTTGTATTAAATTCCGATGCAATTTCTGTGTTTCATCGTCAATAAGAAGGTGCCAGGTATACAGTGAACCTGAAGTGAAGCATCGGAATTTAAAACTGGACTCACAGGAGAGGTTCAAATCATGGAAAGTGAGAGTGTAAGTCCTCTTGTACTTAAGTCAGCATTGTGCCTTTTGTAATAAATTCGGATGCAATTTCTGTGTTTCATCGTCAATACAAAGGTGCAAGGTATACAGTAAACCTGAAGTGATGCATCGGAATCTAAAACTGGATTCACAGGAAAGGTTCAAACCATAGAAAGGGAGAGGGTGAGTTCTATTGTACTTAAGTCGGTATTGTGCATTTTGTATTAAATTCCGTTGAAGTTTCTGTGTTACATCGTCAATAAGAAGGTGCAAGATATACAGTAAACCTGAAGTGAAACATCGGAATCTAAAACAGGACTCACAGGAGAGGTTCAAATCATAGAAACTGAGAGTGTCAGTCCTCTTGTACTTAAGTCGGCATTGTGCCTTTTGTATTAAATTCGGATGGAATTTCTGTGTTTCATCGTCAATAAGAAGGTGCGAGGTATACAGTAAACCTGAAGTGAAGCATCGGAATCTAAAACTGGACTCACAAGAGAGGTTCAAATCATAGAAAGAGAGAGTGACAGTCCTCTTTTACTTAAGTCGGCATTGTGCCTTTTGTTTTAAATTCCGATGAAATTTCTGTGTTTCATCGTCAATAAGAAGGTACTAGGGATACAGTAAACCTGAAGTGAAGCATCGGAATCTAAAACTGGACTCACAGGAGAGGTTAAAATTATAGAAAGGGAAAGTGTCAGTCCTCTTGTACTTAAGTCAGCATTGTGCCTTTTGTATTAAATTGGGATGCAATTTCTGTGTGTCATCGTCTACAAGAAGGTGCAAGGCAAACAGTAAACCTGAAGTGAAGCATCGGAATCGAAAAATGGGCTCACAGGAGAGGTTCAAATCATAGAAAGTGAGAGTGTCAGTCCTCTTGTACTTAAGTCGGCATTGTGCATTTTGTATTAAATTCGGATGGAATTTCTGTGTTTCATCGTCAATAAGAAGGTGCAAGGTGTACAGTAAACCTGAAGTGAAGCATCGGAATCTAAAACTGGACTCACAGGAGTGGTTCAAATCATAGAAAGAGAGAGTGACAGTCCTCTTTTACTTAAGTCGGCATTGTGCCTTTTGTGTTAAATTCCGTTGAAATTTCTGTGTTTCATCGTCAATAAGAAGGTGCAAGGTATACAGTAAACCTGAAGTGAAGCATCGGAATCTAAAACTGGACTCACAGGAGAGGTTCAAATCATAGAAAGAGAGAGTGACAGTCCTCTTTTACTTAAGTCGGCATTGTGCCTTTTGTTTTAAATTCCGATGAAATTTCAGTGTTTCATCGTCAATAAGAAGGTACTAGGGATACAGTAAACCTGAAGTGGAGCATCGGAATCTAAAACTGGACTCAAAGGAGAGGTTCAAATCATAGAAAGGGAAAGTGTCAGTCCTCTTGTACTTAAGTCGGCATTGTGTCTTTTGTATTAAATTTGGATGCAATTTCTGTGTTTCATCGTCAACAAGAAGGAGCAAGGTATACAGTAAAACTGAAGTGAAGCATCGGAATCGAAAACTGGGCGCACAGGAGAGGTTCAAATCATAGAGAGAGAGAGTGACAGTCCTCTTTTACTTAAGTCGGCATTGTGCTTTTTGTGTTAAATTCCGTTGAAATTTCTGTGTTTCATCGTCAATAAGAAGGTGCAAGGTATACAGTAAACCTGAAGTGTAGCATCGGAATCTAAAACTGGACACACAGGAGAGGTTCAAATCATAGAAAGTGAGAGTGTCAGTTCTCTTGTACTTAAGTCGGCATTGTGACTTTTGTATTAAATTACTATGCAAGTTCTGTGTTTCATCGTCAATAAGAAGGTCCAAGGAATACAGTGAACCTGAAGTGAAGCATCGGAATCTAAAACTGGACTCACAGGAGAGGTGCAAATCATAGAAAGTGAGAGTGTCAGACCACTTGTACTTAAGTCGGCATTGTGCCTTTTGTATTAAATTCGGATGCGATTTCTGTGTTTCATTGTCAATAAGAAGGTGCAAGGTATTCAGTAAACCTGAAGTGAAGCATCGGAATCTTAAACTGGACTCACAGGAGAGATTCAAATCATAGAAACGGAAAGTGTCAGTCCTCTTGTACTAAAGTCGGCATTGTGCCTTTTGTATTAAATTCGGATGCAATTTCTGTGTTTCATCGTCAATAAGAAGGTGCAAGGTATACACTAAACCTGAAGTGAAGCATCGGAGTCTAAAACGGGACTCACAGGAGAGGTTCAAATCATAGAAAGTGAGAGTGTCAGTACTCTTGTACTTAAGTCGGCATTGTGCCTTTTGTATTAAATTCCGATGCAATTTCTGTGTTTCATCGTCAATAAGAAGGTGCCAGGTATACAGTGAACCTGAAGTGAAGCATCGGAATTTAAAACTGTACTCACAGGAGAGGTTCAAATCATGGAAAGTGAGAGTGTCAGTCCTCTTGTACTTAAGTCGGCATTGTGCCTTTTGTAATAAATTCGGATGCAATTTCTGTGTTTCAACGTCAATACAAAGGTGCAAGGTATACAGTAAACCTGAAGTGATGCATCGGAATCTAAAACTGGATTCACAGGAGAGGTTCAAACCATAGAAAGGGAGAGGGTCAGTTCTATTGTACTTAAGTCGGTATTGTGCCTTTTGTATTAAATTCGAATGCAATTTCTGTGTTTCATCGTCAATAAGAAGGTGCAAGGTATACAGTAAACCTGAAGTGAAGCATCGGAATCTAAAACTGGACCCACAGGAGAGGTTCAAGTCATAGATAGTGAGAGTGTCTGTCCTCTTGTACGTAAGTCGGCATTGTGCCTTTTGTATTAAATTCCGATGCAATTTCTGTGTTTCATCGTCAATAAGACGGTGCAAGGTATACAGTAAACCTGAAGTGAAGCATCGGAATCTAAAACTGGAATCACAGGCGAGGTTCAATTCATAGAAACAGAGGGTGACAGTTCTCTTTTACTTAAGTCGGCATTGTGCCTTTTGTATTAAATTCCGTTGAAATTTCTGTGTTTCATCGTCAATAAGAAGGTGCAAGATATACAGTAAACCTGACGTGAAGCATCGGAATCTAAAACAGGACTCACAGGAGAGGTTCAAATCATAGAAATTGAGAGTGTCAGTCCTCTTGTACTTAAGTCGGCATTGTGCCTTTTGTATTAAATTCGATGCAATTTCTGTGTTTCATCATCAATAAGAAGGTGCAAGGTATACAGTAAACCTGAAGTGAAGCATCAGAATCTGAAACTGGACTCACAGGAGAGGTTCAAATCATAGAAAGAGAGAGTGACAGTCCTCTTTTACTTAAGTTGGCGTTGTGCCTTTTGTTTTAAATTCCGATGAAATTTCTGTGTTTCATCGTCAATAAGAAGGTACTAGGGGTACAGTAAACCTGAAGTGAAGCATCGGAATCTACAACTGGACTCACAGGAGAGGTTCAAATCATAGAAAGGGAAAGTGTCAGTCCTCTTGTACTTAAGTCGGCATTGTGCCTTTTGTATTAAATTCGGATGCAATTTCTGTTTTTCAGCGTCAATAAGAAGGTGCAAGGTATACATTAATCCTGAAGTGAAGCATCGGAATCTAAAACTGGGCTCACAGAAGAGGTTCAAATCATAGAGAGAGAGAGTGACACTCCTGATTTACTTACGTCGGCATTGTGCCTTTTGTGTAAATTCCGTTGAAATTTCTGTGTTTCATCGTCAATAAGAAGGTGCAAGGTATACAGTAAACCTGAAGTGAAGCATCGGAATCTAAAACTCTACACACAGGAGAGGTTCAATTCATAGGAAGAGAGAGTGACAGTTCTCTTTTACTTAAGTCGGCATTGTGCCTTTTGTATTAAATTCCGTTGAAATTTCTGTGTTTCATCGTCAATAAGAAGGTGCAAGGTATACAGTAAACCTGAAGTGAAGCATCGGAATCTAAAACTGGACTCACAGGAGAGGTTCAAATCATAGAAAGTGAGAGTGTCAGTCCTCTTGTACTTAAGTCGGCATTGTGCCTTTTGTATTAAATTCGGATGCAATTTCTGTGTTTCATTGTCAATAAGAAGGTGTAAGGTATACAGTAAACCTGAAGTGAAGCATCGGAATCTAAAACTGGACTCACAGGAGAGGTTCAAATCATAGAAAGAGAGAGTGACAGTCCTCTTTTACTTAAGTCGGCATTGTGCCTTTTGTGTTAAATTCCGTTGAAATTTCTGTGTTTCATCGTCAATAAGAAGGTGCTAGGTATACAGTAAACCTGAAGTGAAGCATCGGAATCTAAAACTGGACACACAGGAGAGGTTCAATTCATAGAAAGAGAGAGTGACAGTTCTCTTTTACTTAAGTCGGCATTGTGCCTTTTCTATTAAATTCCGATGAAATTTCTGTGTTTCATCGTCAATAAGAAGGTGCAAGGTATACAGTAAACCTGAATTGAAGCATCGGAATCTATAACTGGACTCACAGGAGAGGTTCAAATCATAGAAAGTGAGAGTGTCAGTCCTCTTGTAATTAAGTCGGCATTGTGCTTTTGTATTAAATCCGGATGCAATTTCTGTGTTTCATCGTCAATAAGAAGGTGCAAGGTATACAGTAAACCTGAAGTGAAGCATCGGAATTTAAATTGGACTCACAGGAGAGGTTCAAGTCATAGAAAGAGAGAGTGACAGTCCTCATTTACTTAAGTCGGCATTGTGCCGTTTGTTTTAAATTCCGATGAAATTTCAGTGTTTCATCGTCAACAAGAAGGTACTAGGGATACAGTAAACCTGAAGTGAAGCATCGGAATCTAAAACTGGACTCACAGGAGAGGTTCAAATCATAGAAAGGGAAAGTGTCAGTCCTCATGTACTTAAGTCGGCATTGTGCCTTTTGTATTAAATTCGGATGCAATTTCTGTGTTTCATCGTCAACAAGAAGGTGCAAGGTATACAGTAAACCTGAAGTGAAGCATCGGAATCGAAAACTGGGCTCACAGGATAGGTTCAAATCATAGAGAGGAAGAGTGACAGTCCTCTTTTACTTAAGTCGGCATTGTGCCTTTTGTGTTAAATTCCGTTGAAATTTCTGTGTTTCATCATCAATAAGAAGGTCCAAGGTATACAGTAAACCTGAAGTGAAGCATCGGAATCTAAAACTGGACACACAGGAGAGGTTCAAATCATAGAAAGTGAGAGTGTCAGTCCTCTTGTACTTAAGTCTCCATTGTGCCTTTTCTATTAAATTCCGATGAAATTTCTGTGTTTCATCGTCAATAAGAAGGTGCAAGGTATACAGTAAACCTGAATTGAAGCATCGGAATCTATAACTGGACTCACAGGAGAGGTTCAAATCATAGAAAGTGAGAGTGTCAGTCCTCTTGTAATTAAGTCGGCATTGTGCTTTTGTATTAAATCCGGATGCAATTTCTGTGTTTCATCGTCAATAAGAAGGTGCAAGGTATACAGTAAACCTGAAGTGAAGCATCGGAATCTAAAATTGGACTCACAGGAGAGGTTCAAATCATAGAAAGAGAGAGTGACAGTCCTCATTTACTTAAGTCGGCATTGTGCCTTTTGTTTTAAATTCCGATGAAATTTCAGTGTTTCATCGTCAATAAGAAGGTACTAGGGATACAGTAAACCTGAAGTGAAGCATCGGAATCTAAAACTGGACTCACAGGAGAGGTTCAAATCATAGAAAGGGAAAGTGTCAGTCCTCATGTACTTAAGTCGGCATTGTGCCTTTTGTATTAAATTCGGATGCAATTTCTGTGTTTCATCGTCAACAAGAAGGTGCAAGGTATACAGTAAACCTGAAGTGAAGCATCGGAATCGAAAACTGGGCTCACAGGATAGGTTCAAATCATAGAGAGAGAGAGTGACAGTCCTCTTTTACTTAAGTCGGCATTGTGCCTTTTGTGTTAAATTCCGTTGAAATTTCTGTGTTTCATCATCAATAAGAAGGTGCAAGGTATACAGTAAACCTGAAGTGAAGCATCGGAATCTAAAACTGGACACACAGGAGAGGTTCAAATCATAGAAAGTGAGAGTGTCAGTCCTCTTGTACTTAAGTCGGCATTGTGCCTTTTGTATTAAATTCCGATACAATTTCTGTGTTTCATCGTCAATAAGAAGGTGCAAGGAATACAGTGAACCTGAAGTGTAGCATCGGAATCTAAAACTAAACTCACACGAGAGGTTCAAATCATAGAAAGTGAGAGTGTCAGACCTCTTGTACTTAAGTCGGCATTGTGCCTTTTGTATTAAATTCGGATGCAATTTCTGTGTTTCATCGTCGATACGAAGGTGCAAGATATACAGTAAACCTGAAGTGATGCATCGTAATCTAAAACTGGACTCACAGGAGAGGTTCAAACCATAGAAAGGGAGAGGGTCAGTTCTATTGTACTTAAGTCGTATTGTGCCTTTTGTATTAAATTCGGATGCGATTTCTGTGTTTCATCGTCAATAAGAAGGTGCAAGGTGTACAGTAAACCTGAAGTGAAGCATCGGAAATTAAAACTGGACTCACAGGAGTGGTTCAAATCATAGATAGTGAGAGTGTCTGTCCTCTTACACTTAAGTCGGCATTGTGCCTTTTGTATTAAATTCCGATGAAATTTCTGTGTTTCATCGTCAATAAGAAGGTCCTAGGGATACAGTAAACCAGAAGTGAAGCATCGGAATCTAAAACTGGGCTCACAGGAGAGGTTCAAATCATAGAAAGGGAAAGTGTCAGACCTCTTGTACTTAAGTCGGCATTGTGCATTTTGTATTAAATTCGGATGCAAATTCTGTGTTTCATCGTCAATAAGAAGGTGCAAGGTATACAGTAAACCTGAAGTGATGCATCGTAATCTAAAACTGGACTCACAGGAGAGGTTCAAACCATAGAAAGGGAGAGGGTCAGTTCTATTGTACTTATGTCGTATTGTGCCTTTTGTATTAAATTCGGATGCGATTTCTGTGTTTCATCGTCAATAAGAAGGTGCAAGGTATATAGTAAACCTGAAGTGAAGCATCGGAATCTAAAACTGGACTCACAGGAGTGGTTCAAATCATAGATAGTGAGAGTGTCTGTCCTCTTACACTTAAGTCGGCATTGTGCCTTTTGTATTAAATTCCGATGCAATTTCTGTGTTTCATCGTCAATAAGAAGGTGCAAGGTATTCAGTAAACCTGAAGTGAAGCATCGGAATCTAAAACTGGACTCACAGGAGAGGTTCAAATCATAGAAAGAGAGAGTGACTGTCCTCTTTTACTTAAGTCGGCATTGTGCCTTTTGCATTAAATTCCGATGAAATTTCTGTGTTTCATCGTCAATAAGAAGGTCCTAGGGATACAGTAAACCAGAAGTGAAGCATCGGAATCTAAAACTGGGCTCACAGGAGAGGTTCAAATCATAGAAAGGGAAAGTGTCAGACCTCTTGTACTTAAGTCGGCATTGTGCATTTTGTATTAAATTCGGATGCAAATTCTGTGTTTCATCGTCAATAAGAAGGTGCAAGGTATACAGTAAACCTGAAGTGAAGCATCGGATTCAAAATCTGGACTCACAGGAGAGGTTCAAATCATAGAAAAAGAGAGTGACAGTTCTCTTTTACTTAAGCCGGCATTGTGCCTTTTGTATTAAATTCCGTTGAAAATTCTGTGTTTCATCGTCAATAAGAAGGTGCAAGGTATACAGTAAACCTGAAGTGAAGCATCGGAATCTAAAACTGGACTCACAGGAGAAGTTCAAATCATAGAAAGTGAGAGTTACAGTCCTCTTGTACTTAAGTCGGCATTGTGCCTTTTGTATTAAATTCGGATGCAATTTCGGTGTATCATCGTCAATAAGAAGGTGCAAGGTATACAGTAAATCTGAAGTGAAGCATCGGAATCAAAAACTGGACTCACAGGAGAGGGTCAAATCATAGAAAGTGAGAGTGTCAGTCCTCTTGTACTTAAGTCGGCATTGTGCCTTTTGTATTAAATTCGGATGCAATTTCGGTGTATCATCGTCAATAAGAAGGTGCAAGGTATACAGTAAATCTGAAGTGAAGCATCGGAATCTAAAACTGGACTCACAGGAGAGGTTCAAATCATAGAAAGTGAGAGTGTCAGTCCTCTTGTACTTAAGTCGGCATTGTGCCTTTTGTATTAATTTCGGATGCAATTTCTGTGTTTCATCATCAATACAAAGGTGCAAGGTATACAGTATACCTGAAGTGAAGCATCGGAATCTAAAACTGGACCCACAGGAGGGGTTCACATCATAGAAAGAGAGAGTGACAGTCCTCTTTTACTTAAGTCGGCATTGTGCCTTTTGTATTAAATTCCGATGAAATGTCTGTGTTTCATCGTCAATAAGAAGGTGCAAGGTATACAGTAAACCTGAAGTGAAGCATCGGAATCGCAAACTGGACTCACAGGAGTGGTTCAAATCATAGAAAGTAAGAGTGTCAGTCCTCTTGTACTTAAGTCGGCATTGTGCCTTGTGTATTAACTTCGGATGCAATTTCTGTGTTCCTTCATCAATAAGAAGCTGCAAGGTATACAGTAAACCTGAAGTGAAGCATCGGAATCTAAAACTGGACTCACAGGAGAGGTTCAAACCATAGAAAGTGAGAGTGTCAGTCTTCTTGTACTTAAGTCGACATTGTGCCTTTTGTATTAAATACGGATGCAATTTCTGTGTTTCATCGTCAATAAGAAGGTGCAAGGTATACAGGAAACCCTAAATGAAGCATCGGAATCTAAAACTGGAATCACAGGAGAGGTTCAAATTATAGAAAGTGAGAGTGTCAGTCCTCTTGTATTTAAGTCGGCATTGTGCATTTTGTATTAAATTCCGATGCAATATCTGTGTTTCATCGTCAATAAGAAGGTGCAAGGTATACAGTAAACCTGAAGTGAAGCATCGGAATCTAAAACTGGACTTACAGGAGAGGTTCAGATCATAGAAAGAGAGAGTGACAGTCCCCTTATACTTAAGTGGGCATTGTGCCTTTTGTATTAAATTCCGATGAAATTTCTATGTTTCATCGTGAATAAGAAAGTCCTAGGGATACAGTAAACCTGAAGTGAAGCATCGGAATCTAAAACTGGACTCACAGGAGAGGTTCAAATCATACAAACGGAAAGTGTCAGTCCTCTTGTACTTAAGTTGGCATTGTGCCTTTTGTATTAAATTCGGATGCAATTTCTGTGTTTCATCGTTAATAAGAAGGCGCGAGGTATACTGTAAACCTGATGTGAAGCATCGGAATCGAAATCTGGATTCACAGGAGAGGTTCAAATCATAGAAAGAGAGAGTGACAGTCCTCTTGTACTTAAGTCGGCATTGTGCTTTTTTGTAATAAATTCGGATGCAATTTCTGTGTTTCAACGTCAATACAAAGGCGCAAGGTATACAGTAAACCTGAAGTGATGCATCAGAATCAAAAACTGGATTCACAGGAGAGGTTCAAACCATAGAAAGGGAGAGGGTCAGTTCTATTGTACTTAAGTCGGTATTGTGCCTTTTGTATTAAATACGGATGCAATTTTTGTGTTTCATCGTCAATAAGAAGGTGCAAGGTATACAGTAAACCTGAAGTGAAGCATCGGAATGTAAATCTGGACTCACAGGAGAGGTTCAAGTCATAGATAGTGAGAGTGTCTGTCCTCTTGTACGTAAGTCGGCATTGCGCCTTTTGTATAAAATACCGATGCAATTTCTGTGTTTCATCGTCAATAAGACGGTGCAAGGTATACAGTAAACCTGAAGTGAAGCATCGAAATCTAAAACTGGAATCACAGGCGAGGTTCAATTCATAGAAACAGAAAGTGACAGTTCTCTTTTACTTAAGTCGGCATTGTGCCTTTTGTATTAAATTCCGTTGAAACTTCTGTGTTTCATCGTCAATAAGAAGGTGCAAGATATACAGTAAACCTGAAGTGAAGCATCGGAATCTAAAACAGGACTCACAAGAGAGGTTCAAATCATAGAAAGTGAGAGTGTCAGTCCTCTTGTACTGAAGTCGGCATTTTGCCTTTTGTATTAAATTCGGATGCAATTTCTGTGTTTCATCGTCAATAAGAAGGTGCAAGGTATACAGTAACCTGAAGTGAAGCATCGGAATCTAAAACTGGACTCACAGGAGAGGTTCAAATCATAGAAAGAGAGAGTGACAGTCCTCTTTTACTTAAGTCGGCATTGTGCCTTATGTTTTAAATTCCGATGAAATTTCTGTGTTTCATCGTCAATAAGAAGATACTAGGGATACAGTAAACCTGAAGTGAAGCATCGGAATCTAAAACTGGACTCACAGGAGAGGTTCAAATCATAGAAAGTGAGAGTGTCAGTCCTCTTGTAATTAAGTCGGCATTGTGCCTTTTGTATTAAATTCGGATGCAATTTCTGTGTTTCATCGTCAATAAGAAGGTGCAAGGTATACAGTAAACCTGAAGTGAAGCATCGGAATCTAAAACTGGACTCACAGGAGAGGTTCAAATCATAGAAAGAGAGAGTGACAGTCCTCTTTTACTTAAGTCGACATTGTGCCTTTTGTTTTAAATTCCGATGAAATTTCTGTGTTTCATCGTCAATAAGAAGGTACTAGGGATACAGTAAACCTGAAGTGAAGCATCGGAATCTAAAACTGGACTCAGAGGAGAGGTTCAAATCATAGAAAGGGAAACTGTCAGACCTCTTGTACTTAAGTCGGCATTGTGCCTTTTGTATTAAATTCGGATGCAATTTCTGTTTTTCATCGTCAATAAGAAGGTGCAAGGTATACAGTGAACCTGAAGTGAAGCATCGGATTCAAAATCTGGACTCACAGGAGAGGTTCAAATCATAGAAAAAGAGAGTGACAGTTCTCTTTTACTTAAGTCGGCATTGTGGGTTTTGTATTAAATTCCGTTGAAATTTCTGTGTTTCATCGTCAATGAGAAGGTGCAAGGTATACAGTAAACCTGAAGTTTAGCATCGGAGTATAAAACTGGACTCACAGGAGAGGTTCAAATCATAGAAAGTGAGAGTGTCAGTCCTCTTGTACTTAAGTCGGCATTGTGCCTTTTGTATTAAATTCCGATGCAAATTCTGTGTTTCATCGTCAATAAGAAGGTGCCAGGTATACAGTGAACCTGAAGTGAAGCATCGGAATTTAAAACCGGACCCACAGGAGAGGTTCAAATCATGGAAAGTCAGAGTGTCAGTCCTCTTGTACTTAAGCCGGCATTGTGCGTTTTGTAACAAATTCGGATGCAATTTCTGTGTTTCATCGTCAATACAAAGGTGCAAGGTATACAGTAAACCTGAAGTGAAGCATCGGAATCTAAAACTGGAATCACAGGCGAGGTTCAATTCATAGAAAGAGAGAGTGACAGTTATCTTTTACTTAAGTCGGCATTGTGCCTTTTGTATTAAATTCCATTGAAATTTCTGTGTTTCATCGTCAATAAGAAGGTGCAAGATATACAGTAAACCTGAAGTGAAGCATCGGAATCTAAAACAGGACTCACAGGAGAGGTTCAATTTATAGAAAGTGAGAGTGTCAGTCCTCTTGTACTTAAGTCGGCATTGTGTCTTCTGTATTAAATTCGGATGCAATTTCTGTGTTTCTTCGTCAATAAGAAGGTGCAAGGTATACAGTAAACCTGAAGTGAAGCATCGGAATCTAAATCTGGACTCACAGGAGAGGTTCAAATCATAGAAAGAGAGAGTGACAGTCCTCTTTTACTTAAGTCGGCATTGTGCCCTTTGTGTTAAATTCCGTTGAAATTTCTGTGTTTCATCGTCAATAAGAAGGTGCAAGGTATACAGTAAACCTGAAGTGAAGCATCGGAATCTAAAACTGGACACACAGGAGAGGTTCAATTCATAGCAAGAGAGAGTGACAGTTCTCTTTTACTTAATTCGGCATTGTGCCTTTTCTATTAAATTCCGTTGAAATTTCTGTGTTTCATCGTCAATAAGAGGGTGCAAGGTATACAGTAAACCTGAATTGAAGCATCGGAATCTAAAACTGGACTCACAGGAGAGGTTCAAATCATAGAAAGTGAGAGTGTCAGTCCTCTTGTAATTAAGTCGGCATTGTGCCTTTTGTATTAAATTCGGATTCAATTTCTGTGTTTCATCGTCAATAAGAAGGTGCAAGGTATACAGTAAACCTGAAGTGAAGCATCGGAATCTAAAACTGGACTCACAGGAGAGGTTCAAATCATAGAAAGAGAGAGTGACAGTCCTCATTTACTTAAGTCGGCATTGTGCCTTTTGTTTTAAATTCCGATGAAATTTCTGTGTTTCATCGTCAATAAGAAGGTACTAGGGATACAGTAAACCTGAAGTGAAGCATCGGAATCTAAAACTGGACTCACAGGAAAGGTTCAAATCATAGAAAGGGAAAGTGTCAGACCTCTTGTACTAAAGTCGGCATTGTGCCTTTTGTATTAAATTCGGATGCAAATTCTGTGTTTCATCGTCAATAAGAAAGTGCAAGGTATACAGTAAACCTCAAGTGAAGCATCGGATTCAAAATCTGAACTCACAGGAGAGGTTCAAATCATAGAAAAAGGGAGTGAAAGTTCTCTTTTACTTAAGTCGGCATTGTGACTTTTGTATTAAATTCCGTTGAAATTTCTGTGTTTCATCGTCAATAAGAAGGTGCAAGGTATACAGTAAACCTGAAGTGAAGCATCGGAATCTAAAACTGGACTCACAGGAGAGGTTCAAATCATAGAAAGTGAGAGTGTCAGTCCTCTTGTACTTAAGTCGGCATTGTGCCTTTTGTATTAAATTCGGATGCAATTTCGGTGTATCATCGTCAATAAGTAGGTGCAAGGTATACAGTAAACCTGAAGTGAAGCATCGGAATCTAAAACTGGACTCACAGGAGAGGTTCAAATCATAGAAAGTGAGAGTGTCCGTCCTCTTGTACTTAAGTCGGCATTGTGCCTTTTGTATTAAATTCGGATGCAATTTCTGTGTTTCATTGTCAATACAAAGGTGCGAGGTATGCAGTATACCTGAAGTGAAGCATCGGAATCTAAAACTGGACCCACAGGAGGGGTTCAAATCACAGAAAGAGAGAGTGACAGTCCTCTTTTACTTAAGTCGGCATTGTGCCTTTAGTATTAAATTCCGATGAAATTTCTGTGTTTCATCGTCAATAAGGAGGTGCAAGGTATACAGTAAACCTGAAGTGAAGCATCGGAATCGCAAACTGGACTTACAGGAGTGGTTCAAATCATAGAAAGTAAGAGAGTCAGTCCTCTTGTACTTAAGTCGGCATTGTGCCTTGTGTATTAACTTCGGATGCAATTTCTGTGTTCCTTCATCAATAAGAAGGTGCAAGGTATACAGTAAACCTGAAGTGAAGCATCGGAATCTAAAACTGGACTCACAGGAGAGGTTCAAATCATAGAAAGTGAGAGTGTCAGTCTTCTTGTACTTAAGTCGGCATTGTGCCTTTTGTATTAAATTCGGATGCAATTTCTGTGTTTCATCGTCAATAAGAAGGTGCAAGGTATACAGGAAACCCTAAATGAAGCATCGGAATCTAAAACTGGAATCACAGGAGAGGTTCAAATTATAGAAAGTGGAGTGTCAGTCCTCTTGTATTTAAGTCGGCATTGTGCCTTTTGTATTAAATTCCGATGCAATTTCTGTGTTTCATCGTCAATAAGAAGGTGCAAGGTATACAGTAAACCTGAAGTGAAGCATCGGAATCTAAAACTGGACTCACAGGAGAGGTTCAGATCATAAAAAGAGAGAGTGACAGTCCCCTTATAATTAAGTGGTCATTGTGCCTTCTGTATTAAATTCCGATGAAATCTCTGTGTTTCATCGTGAATAAGAAGGTCCTAGGGATACAGTAAACCTGAAGTGAAGCATCGGAATCTAAAAGTGGACTCACAGGAGAGGTTCAAATCATAGAAACGGAAAGTGTCAGTCCTCTTGTACTTAAGTCGGCATTGTGCCTTTTGTATTAAATTCGGATGCAATTTCTGTCTTTCATCGTTAATAAGAAGGTGCGAGGTATACTGTAAACCTCAAGTGAAGCATCGGAATCGAAATCTGGATTCACAGGAGAGGTTCAAATCATAGAAAGAGAGAGTGACAGTCCTCTTTTACTTAAGTCGGCGTTGTGCCTTTTGTATTAAATTCCGTTGAAATTTCTGTGATTCATCGTCAATAAGAAGGTGCAAGGTATACAGTAAACCTGAAGTGAAGCATCGGAATCTAAAACTGGACTCTCAGGAGAGGTTCAAATCATAGAAAGTGAGAATGTAAGTCCTCTTGTACTTAAGTCGGCATTGTTTCTTTTGTATTAAATTCGGATGCAATTTCTGTGTTTCATCATCAATAAGAAGGTGCAAGGTATACAGTAAACCTGAAGTGAAGCATCGGAATCTAAAACTGGACTCACAGGAGAGGTTCAAATTATGGAAAGTGAGAGTGTCAGTCCTCTTGTACTTAAGTCGGCATTGTGCCTTTGGAATTAAATTCGGTTGCAATTTCTGTGTTCATTCGTCAATAAGAAGGTGCAAGGTATACAGTAAACCTGAAGTGAAGCATCGGAATCTAAAACTGGACTCACAGGAGAGGTTCAAATCATAGAAAGGGAAAGTGTGAGTCCTCTTGTACTTAAGTCGGCATTGTGCCTTTTGTATTAAATTGAGATGCAATTTCTGTGTTTCATCGTCAACAAGAAGGTGCAAGGTATACAGTAAACCTGAAGTGAAGCATCGGAATCGAAAACTGGGCTCACAGGAGAGGTTCAAATCATAGAAAGAGAGAGTGACAGTCCTCTTTTACTTAAGTCGGCATTGTGCCTTTTGTGTTAAATTCCGTTGAAATTTCTGTGTTTCATCGTCAATAAGAAGGTGCAAGGTATACAGTAAACCTGAAGTGAAGCATCGGAATCTAAAACTGGACACACAGGAGAGGTTCACTTCATAGAAAGAGAGAATGACAGTTGTCTTTTACTTAAGTCGGCATTGTACCTTTTGTATTAAATTCCGTTGAAATTTCTGTGTTTCATCGTCAATAAGAAGGTGCAATGTATACAGTAAAACTGAAGTGAAGCATCGGAATCTAAAACTGGACTCACAGGAGAGGTTCAAATCATAGAAAGTGAGAGTGTCAGTCCCCTTGTAATTAAGTCGGCATTGTGCCTTTTGTATAAAATTCGGATGCAATTTCTGTCTTTCATCGTCAATAAGAAGGTGCAAGGTATACAGTAAACATGAAGTGAAGCATCGGAATCTAAAACTGGACTCACAAGAGAGGTTCAAATCATAGAAAGAGAGAGTGACAGTCCTCTTTTACATAAGTCGGCATTATGCCTCTTGTTTTAAATTCGTATGCAATTTCTGTGTTTCATCGTCAATAAGAAGGTACTAGGGATACAGTAAACCTGAAGTGAAGTATCGGAATCTAAAACTGGACTCACAGGAGAGGTTCAAATCATAGAAAGTGAGAGTGTCAGTCCTCTTGTAATTAAGTCGGCATTGTGCCTTTTGTATTAAATTCGGATGCAATGTCTGTCTTTCATCGTCAATAAGAAGGTGCAAGGTATACAGTAAACCTGAAGTGAAGCATCGGAATCTAAAACTGGACTCACAGGAGAGGTTCAAATCATAGAAAGAGAGAGTGACAGTCCTCTTTTACTTAAGTCGGCATTGTGCCTTTTGTGTTAAATTCCGTTGAAATTTCTGTGTTTCATCGTCAATAAGAAGGTGCAAGGTATACAGTAAACCTCAAGTGAAGCATCGGAATCTAAAACTGGACACACAGGAGAGGTTCAAATCATAGAAAGTGAGAATGTCAGTCCTCTTGTACTTAAGTCGGCATTGTGCTTTTTGTATTAAATTCCGATGCAATTTCTGTGTTTCATCGTCAATAAGAAGGTGCAAGGAATACAGTGAACCTGAAGTGAAGCATCGGAATCTAAAACTGGACTCACAGGAGAGGTTCAAAATGTAGAAAGTGAGAGTGTCAGACCTCTTGTACTTAAGTCGGCATTGTGCCTTTTGTATTAAATTCGGATGCACTTTCTGTGTTTGATCGTCGAACGAAGGTGCAAGGTATACAGTAAACGTGAAGTGATGCATCGGAATCTAAAACTGGACTCACAGGAGAGGTTCAAACCATAGAAAGGAAGAGGGTCAGTTCTATTGTACTTAAGTCGGTATTGTGCCTTTTGTATTAAATTCGGATGCGATTTCTGTGTTTCATCGTCAATAAGAAGGTGCAAGGTATACAGTAAACCTGGAGTGAAGAATCGGAATCAAAAACTGGACTCACAGGAGTGGTTCAAATCATAGATAGTGAGAGTGTCTGTCCTCTTGCATTTAAGTCGGCATTGTGCCTTTTGTATTAAATTCCGATGCAATTTCTGTGTTTCATCGTCAATAAGAAGGTGCAAGGTATACAGTAAACCTGAAGTGAAACATCGGAATCTAAAACTGGAATTACAGGCGAGGTTCAAATCTTAGGAAGTGAGAGTGTCAGTCCTCTTGTATTTAACTCGGCATTGTGCCTTTTGTATTAAATTCCGATGCAATTTCTGTGGTTCATCGTCAATAAGAAGGTGCAAGGTATACAGTAAACCTGAGGTGAAGCATCGGAATCTAAAACTGGACTCACAGGAGAGGTTCAAATCATAGAAAGAGAGAGTGACAGTCCTCTTTTACTTAAGTCGGCATTGTGCCTTTTGTGTTAAATTCCGATGAAATTTCTGTGTTTCATCGTCAATAAGAAGGTCCTAGGGATACAGTAAACCAGAAGTGAAGCATCGGAATCTAAAACTGGGCTCACAGGAGTGGTTCAAATCACAGAAAGGGAAAGTGTCAGACCTGTTGTACTTAAGTCGGCATTGTGCCTTTTGTATTAAATTCGGATGCAATTTCGGTGTTTCATCGTCAATAAGAATGTGCAAGGTATACAGTAAACCTGAAGTGAAGCATCGGAATCTAAAACTGGACTCACAGGAGAGGTTCAAATCATAGAAAGTGAGAGTGTCAGTCCTCTTGTACTTAAGTCGGCATT
This sequence comes from Schistocerca americana, assembly GCF_021461395.2. Lineage (NCBI taxonomy): Eukaryota > Metazoa > Arthropoda > Insecta > Orthoptera > Acrididae > Schistocerca > Schistocerca americana. The sequence continues at coordinate 1,539,358 of NC_060128.1, forward strand.
GTGCCTTTTGTATTAAATTCGGATGCAATTTCTGTGTTTCATCGTCAATACAAAGGTGCAAGGTATACAGTAAACCTGAAGTGAACCATCGGAATCTGAAACTGGACCCACAGGAGAGGTTCAAATCATAGAAAGAGAGAGTGACAGTCCTCTTTTACTTAAGTCGGCATTGTGCTTTTTGTATTAAATTCCGATGAAATGTCTGTGTTTCATCGTCAATAAGAAGGTGCAAGGTATACAGTAAACCTGAAGTGAAGCATCGGAATCGCAAACTGGACTCACAGGAGTGGTTCAAATCATAGAAAGTAAGAGTGTCAGTACTCTTGTACTTAAGTCGGCATTGTGCCTTGTGTATTAAATTCGGATGCAATTTCTGTGTTCCTGCATCAATAAGAAGGTGCAAGGTATAAAGTAAACCTGTAGTGAAGCATCGGAATCTAAAACTGGACTCACAGGAGAGGTTCAAATCATAGAAAGTGAGAGTGTCAGTCTTCTTGTACTTAAGTCAGCATTGTGCCTTTTGTATTAAATTCGGATGCAATTTCTGTGTTTCGTCGTCAATGAGAAGGTGCAAGGTATACAGGAAACCCTAAATGAAGCATCGGAATCTAAAACTGGAATCACAGGAGAGGTTCAAATCATGGAAAGAAAGAGTGACAGTCCTCTTTTACTTAAGTGGACATTGTGCCTTTTGTATTTAAATCCGATGAAATTTCTGTTTTTCATCGTCAATAAGAAGGTGCAAGATATACAGTAAACCTGAGGTGAAGCATCGGAATCTAAAACTGGAATCACAGGAGAGGTTCAAATTATAGAAAGTGAGGGTGTCAGTCCTCTTATATTTAAGTCGGCATTGTGCCTTTTGTATTAAATTCCGATGCAATTTCTGTGTTTCATCGTCAATAAGAAGGTGCAAGGTATACAGTAAACCTGAAGTGAAGCATCGGAATCTAAAACTGGACTCACAGGAGAGGTTCAAATCATAGAAAGGGAGAGTGACAGTCCCCTTTTACTTAAGTTGGCATTGTGCCTATTGTATTAAATTCCGATGAAATTTCTGTGTTTCATCGTGAATAAGAAGGTCCTAGGGATACAGTAAACCTGAAGTGAAGCATTGGAATCTAAAACTGGACTCACAGGAGAGGTTCAAATCATAGAAAGGGAGAGTGTCAGTCCTCTTGTACTTAAGTCGGCATTGTGCCTTTTGTATTAAATTCGGATGCAATTTCTGTGTTTCATCGTCATTAAGAAGGTGCGAGGTATACTGTAAACCTGAAGTGAAGCATCCAAATCGAAATCTGGATTCACAGGAGAGGTTCAAATCATAGAAAGAGAGAGTGACAGTCCTCTTTTACTTAAGTCGGCATTGTGCCTTTTGTATTAAATTCCGTAGAAATTTCTGTGATTCATCGTCAATAAGAAGGTGCAAGGTATACAGTAAACCTGAAGTGAAGCATCGGAATCTAAAACTGGACTCACAGGAGAGGTTCAAATCATAGATAGTGAGAGTGTCAGTCCTCTTGTACTTAAGTCGGCGTTGTGCCTTTTGCATTAAATTCGGATGCAATTTCTGTGTTTCATCGTCAATAAGAAGGTGCAAGGTATACAGTAAACCTGAAGTGAAACATCGGAATCTAAAACTGGAATCACAGGAGAGGTTCAAATCAAAGCAAGAGAGAGTGACAGTCCTCTTTCACTTAAGTCGGCATTGTGCCTTTTGTATTAAATTCCGATGAAATATCTGTGCTTCATCGTCAATAAGAAGGTGCAAGGTATACAGTAAACCTGAAGTGAAGCATCGGAATCTAAAACTGAACTCACAGGAGAGGTTCAAATTATAGAAAGTGAGAGTGTCAGACCTCTTGTACTTAAGTCGGCATTGTGCTTTTTGTATAAAATTCGTATGCAATTTCTGTGTTCCTTCGTCAATACGAAGGTGCAAGGTATACAGTAAAACTGAAATGAAGCATCAGAATATAAAACTGGACTCACAGAAGAGGTTCAAATCATAGAAAGTGAGAGTGTCAGTCCTCTTGTACTTAAGTCGGCATTGTGCCTTTTGTATTAAGTTCGGATGCAATTTCTGTGTTTCATCGTCAATAAGAAGGTGCAAGGTATACAGTAAACCTGAAGTGAAGCGTCGGAATCAAAAACTGGACTCACAGGAGAGGTTCAAATCATAGAAAGTGAAAGTGTCAGTCCTCTTGTACTTAAGTCGGCATTGTTCCTTTTGTATTAAATTCCGATGCAATTTCTGTATTTCATCGTCAATAAGAAGGTGCAAAGTATACAGTAAACCTGAAGTGAAGCATCGGAATCTAAAACGGGATTCACAGGAGAGGTTCAAATCATAGAAAGAGAGAGTGACAGTCCTCTTTTACTTAAGTCGGCATTGTGCCTTTTGTATTAAATTCCGATGAAATTTCTGTGTTTCATCGTCAATAAGAAGGTCCAAGGAATACAGTAAACCTGAAGTGAAGCATCGGAATCTAAAACTGGACTCACAGGAGAGGTTCAAATGATAGAAAGAGAGAGTGTCAGTCCTGTTGTACTTAAGTCGGCATTGTGCCTTTTGTATTAAATTCGTATGCAATTTCTGTGTTTCATCGTCAATAAGAAGGTGCAAGGTATACAGTAAACCTGAAGTGAAGCATTGGAATCTAAAACTGGACTCACAGGATAGGTTCAAATCAAAGCAAGAGAGAGTGACAGTCCTCTTTTACTTAAGTCGGCATTGTGCCTTTTGTATTAAATCCCGATGAAATTTCTGTGTTTCATCATCAATAAGAAGGTGCAAGGTATACAGTAAACCTGAAGTGAAGCATCGGAATCTAAAACTGAACTCACAGGAGAGGTTCAAATTATAGAAAGTGAGAGTGTCAGTCCTCTTGTACTTAAGTCGGCATTGTGCCTTTTGTATAAAATTCGTAAGCAATTTCTGTGTTCCTTCGTCAATACGAAGGTGCAAGGTATACAGTAAAACTGAAATGAAGCATCAGAATATAAAACTGGACTCACAGGAGAGGTTCAAATTATAGAAAGTGAGAGTGTCAGTCCTCTTGTACTTAAGTCGGCATTGTGCCTTTTGTATAAAATTCGTATGCAATTTCTGTGTTCCTTCGTCAATACGAAGGTGCAAGGTATACAGTAAAACTGAAATGAAGCATCAGAATATAAAACTGGACTCACAGGAGAGGTTCAAATCATAGAAAGTGAGAGTGTCAGTCCTCTTGTACTTAAGTCGGCATTGTGCCTTTTGTATTAAGTTCGTATGCAATTTCTGTGTTTCATCGTCAATAAGAAGGTGCAAGGTATACAGTAAACCTGAAGTGAAGCGTCGGAATCAAAAACTGGACTCACAGGAGAGGTTCAAATCATAGAAAGTGAAAGTGTCAGTCCTCTTGTACTTAAGTCGGCATTGTGCCTTTTGTATAAAATTCCGATGCAATTTCTGTGTTTCATCGTCAATAAGAAGGTGCAAGGTATACAGTAAACCTGAAGTGAAACATCGGAATCTAAAACTGGAATCACATCCGAGGTTCAAATCTTAGGAAGTGAGAGTGTCAGTCCTCTTGTATTTAAGTCGGAATTGTGCCTTTTGTATTAAATTCCGATGCAATTTCTGTGTTTCATCGTCAATAAGAAGGTGCAAGGTATACAGTAAACCTGAAGTGAAACATCGGAATCTAAAACTGGAATCACATCCGAGGTTCAAATCTTAGGAAGTGAGAGTGTCAGTCCTCTTGTATTTAAGTCGGAATTGTGCCTTTTGTATTAAATTCCGATGCAATTTCTGTGTTTCATCGTCAATAAGAAGGTGCAAGGTATACAGTAAACCTGAGGTGAAGCATCGGAATCTAAAACTGGACTCACAGGAGAGGTTCAAATCATAGAAAGAGAGAGTGTCAGTCCTCTTTTACTTAAGTCGGCATTGTGCCTTTTGTATTAAATTCCGATGCAATTTCTGTGTTTCATCGTCAATAAGAAGGTGCAAGGTATACAGTAAACCTGAGGTGAAGCATCGGAATCTAAAACTGGACTCACAGGAGGGGTTGAAATCATAGAAAGAGAGAGTGACAGTCCTCTTTTACTAAAGTCGGCATTGTGCCTTTTGTATTAAATTCCGATGAAATTTCTGTGTTTCATCGTCAATAAGAAGGTCCTAGGGATACAGTAAACCAGAAGTGAAGCATCGGAATCTAAAACTGGGCTCACAGGAGAGGTTCAAATCATAGAAAAGGAAAGTGTCAGACCTCTTGTACTAAAGTCGGCATTGTGCCTTTTGTATTAAATTCGGATGCAAATTCTGTGTTTCATCGTCAATAAGAAGGTGCAAGGTATACAGTAAACCTGAAGTGAAACTTTGGAATCTAAATCTGGAATCACAGGCGAGGTTCAAATCTTAGGAAGTGAGAGTGTCAGTCCACTTGTATTTAAGTCGGCATTGTGCATTTTTTATTAAATTCCGATGCAATTTCTGTGTTTCATCGTCAATAAGAAGGTGCAAGGTATACAGTAAACCTGAGGTGAAGCATTGGAATCTAAAACTGGACTCACAGGAGAGGTTCAGATCATAGAAAGTGAGAGTGTCAGTCCTCTTGTACTTAAGTCGGCGTTGTGCCTTTTGCATTAAATTCGGATGCAATTTCTGTGTTTCATCGTCAATAAGAAGGTGCAAGGTGTACAGTAAACCTGAAGTGAAACATCGGAATCTAAAACTGGAATCACAGGAGAGGTTCAAACCATAGAAAGGGAGAGTGACAGTCCTCATTCACTTAAGTCGGCATTGTGCCTTTTGTATTAAATTCCGATGAAATATCTGTGCTTCATCGTCAATAAGAAGGTGCAAGGTATACAGTAAACCTGAAGTGAAGCATCGGAATCTAAAACTGGAATCACGGGAGAGGTTCAAATCATAGAAAGTGAGAGTGTCAGTCCTCTTGTACTTCAGTCGGCATTGTGCCTTTTGTATTAAATTCGGCTGCACTTTCTGTGTTTCATCGTCAATAAGAAGGTGCAAGGTATACAGTAAACCTGAAGTGAAGCATCGGAATCTAAAACTAGACTCACAGGAGAGGTTCAAATCATAGAAGATGAGAGTGTCAGTCCTCTTGTACTTAAGTCGGCATTGTTCCTTTTGTATTAAATTCCGATGCAATTTCTGTATTTCATCGTCAATAAGAAGGTGCAAGGTATACCGTAAACCTGAAGTGAAGCATCGGAATCTAAAACTGGATTCACAGGAGAGGTTCAAATCATAGAAAGAGAGAGTGACAGTCCTCTTTTACTTAAGTCGGCATTGTGCCTTTTTTATTAAATTCCGATGAAATTTCTGTGTTTCATCATCAATAAGAAGGTGCAAGGTATACAGTAAACCTGAAGTGAAGCATCGGAATCTAAAACTGAACTCACAGGAGAGGTTCAAATTATAGATAGTGAGAGTGTCAGTCCTCTTGTACTTATGTCGGCATTGTCCCTTTTGTATAAAATTCGTATGCAATTTCTGTGTTCCTTTGTCAATACGAAGGTGCAAGGTATACAGTAAAACTGAAATGAAGCATCAGAATATAAAACTGGACTCACAGGAGAGGTTCAAATCATAGAAAGTGAGAGTGTCAGTCCTCTTGTACTTAAGTCGGCATTGTGCCTTTTGTATTAAGTTCGGATGCAATTTCTGTGTTTCATCGTCAATAAGAAGGTGCAAGGTATACAGTAAACCTGAAGTGAAGCGTCGGAATCAAAAACTGGACTCACAGGAGAGGTTCAAATCATAGAAAGTGAAAGTGTCAGTCCTCTTGTACTTAAGTCGGCATTGTGCCTTTTGTATTACATTCCGATGCAATTTCTGTGTTTCATCGTCAATAAGAAGGTGCAAGGTATACAGTAAACCTGAAGTGAAACATTGGAATCTAAAACTGGAATCACATCCAAGGTTCAAATCCTAGGAAGTGAGAGTGTCAGTCCTCTTGTATTTAAGTCGGAATTGTGCTTTTTGTATTAAATTCGTATGCAATTTCTGTGTTCCTTCGTCAATACGAAGGTGCAAGGTATACAGTAAAACTGAAATGAAGCATCAGAATATAAAACTGGACTCACAGAAGAGGTTCAAATCATAGAAAGTGAGAGTGTCAGTCCTCTTGTACTTAAGTCGGCATTGTGCCTTTTGTATTAAGTTCGGATGCAATTTCTGTGTTTCATCGTCAATAAGAAGGTGCAAGGTATACAGTAAACCTGAAGTGAAGCGTCGGAATCAAAAACTGGACTCACAGGAGAGGTTCAAATCATAGAAAGTGAAAGTGTCAGTCCTCTTGTACTTAAGTCGGCATTGTTCCTTTTGTATTAAATTCCGATGCAATTTCTGTATTTCATCGTCAATAAGAAGGTGCAAAGTATACAGTAAACCTGAAGTGAAGCATCGGAATCTAAAACGGGATTCACAGGAGAGGTTCAAATCATAGAAAGAGAGAGTGACAGTCCTCTTTTACTTAAGTCGGCATTGTGCCTTTTGTATTAAATTCCGATGAAATTTCTGTGTTTCATCGTCAATAAGAAGGTCCAAGGAATACAGTAAACCTGAAGTGAAGCATCGGAATCTAAAACTGGACTCACAGGAGAGGTTCAAATGATAGAAAGAGAGAGTGTCAGTCCTGTTGTACTTAAGTCGGCATTGTGCCTTTTGTATTAAATTCGTATGCAATTTCTGTGTTTCATCGTCAATAAGAAGGTGCAAGGTATACAGTAAACCTGAAGTGAAGCATTGGAATCTAAAACTGGACTCACAGGATAGGTTCAAATCAAAGCAAGAGAGAGTGACAGTCCTCTTTTACTTAAGTCGGCATTGTGCCTTTTGTATTAAATCCCGATGAAATTTCTGTGTTTCATCATCAATAAGAAGGTGCAAGGTATACAGTAAACCTGAAGTGAAGCATCGGAATCTAAAACTGAACTCACAGGAGAGGTTCAAATTATAGAAAGTGAGAGTGTCAGTCCTCTTGTACTTAAGTCGGCATTGTGCCTTTTGTATAAAATTCGTAAGCAATTTCTGTGTTCCTTCGTCAATACGAAGGTGCAAGGTATACAGTAAAACTGAAATGAAGCATCAGAATATAAAACTGGACTCACAGGAGAGGTTCAAATTATAGAAAGTGAGAGTGTCAGTCCTCTTGTACTTAAGTCGGCATTGTGCCTTTTGTATAAAATTCGTATGCAATTTCTGTGTTCCTTCGTCAATACGAAGGTGCAAGGTATACAGTAAAACTGAAATGAAGCATCAGAATATAAAACTGGACTCACAGGAGAGGTTCAAATCATAGAAAGTGAGAGTGTCAGTCCTCTTGTACTTAAGTCGGCATTGTGCCTTTTGTATTAAGTTCGTATGCAATTTCTGTGTTTCATCGTCAATAAGAAGGTGCAAGGTATACAGTAAACCTGAAGTGAAGCGTCGGAATCAAAAACTGGACTCACAGGAGAGGTTCAAATCATAGAAAGTGAAAGTGTCAGTCCTCTTGTACTTAAGTCGGCATTGTGCCTTTTGTATAAAATTCCGATGCAATTTCTGTGTTTCATCGTCAATAAGAAGGTGCAAGGTATACAGTAAACCTGAAGTGAAACATCGGAATCTAAAACTGGAATCACATCCGAGGTTCAAATCTTAGGAAGTGAGAGTGTCAGTCCTCTTGTATTTAAGTCGGAATTGTGCCTTTTGTATTAAATTCCGATGCAATTTCTGTGTTTCATCGTCAATAAGAAGGTGCAAGGTATACAGTAAACCTGAAGTGAAACATCGGAATCTAAAACTGGAATCACATCCGAGGTTCAAATCTTAGGAAGTGAGAGTGTCAGTCCTCTTGTATTTAAGTCGGAATTGTGCCTTTTGTATTAAATTCCGATGCAATTTCTGTGTTTCATCGTCAATAAGAAGGTGCAAGGTATACAGTAAACCTGAGGTGAAGCATCGGAATCTAAAACTGGACTCACAGGAGAGGTTCAAATCATAGAAAGAGAGAGTGTCAGTCCTCTTTTACTTAAGTCGGCATTGTGCCTTTTGTATTAAATTCCGATGCAATTTCTGTGTTTCATCGTCAATAAGAAGGTGCAAGGTATACAGTAAACCTGAGGTGAAGCATCGGAATCTAAAACTGGACTCACAGGAGGGGTTGAAATCATAGAAAGAGAGAGTGACAGTCCTCTTTTACTAAAGTCGGCATTGTGCCTTTTGTATTAAATTCCGATGAAATTTCTGTGTTTCATCGTCAATAAGAAGGTCCTAGGGATACAGTAAACCAGAAGTGAAGCATCGGAATCTAAAACTGGGCTCACAGGAGAGGTTCAAATCATAGAAAAGGAAAGTGTCAGACCTCTTGTACTAAAGTCGGCATTGTGCCTTTTGTATTAAATTCGGATGCAAATTCTGTGTTTCATCGTCAATAAGAAGGTGCAAGGTATACAGTAAACCTGAAGTGAAACTTTGGAATCTAAATCTGGAATCACAGGCGAGGTTCAAATCTTAGGAAGTGAGAGTGTCAGTCCACTTGTATTTAAGTCGGCATTGTGCATTTTTTATTAAATTCCGATGCAATTTCTGTGTTTCATCGTCAATAAGAAGGTGCAAGGTATACAGTAAACCTGAGGTGAAGCATTGGAATCTAAAACTGGACTCACAGGAGAGGTTCAGATCATAGAAAGTGAGAGTGTCAGTCCTCTTGTACTTAAGTCGGCGTTGTGCCTTTTGCATTAAATTCGGATGCAATTTCTGTGTTTCATCGTCAATAAGAAGGTGCAAGGTGTACAGTAAACCTGAAGTGAAACATCGGAATCTAAAACTGGAATCACAGGAGAGGTTCAAACCATAGAAAGGGAGAGTGACAGTCCTCATTCACTTAAGTCGGCATTGTGCCTTTTGTATTAAATTCCGATGAAATATCTGTGCTTCATCGTCAATAAGAAGGTGCAAGGTATACAGTAAACCTGAAGTGAAGCATCGGAATCTAAAACTGGAATCACGGGAGAGGTTCAAATCATAGAAAGTGAGAGTGTCAGTCCTCTTGTACTTCAGTCGGCATTGTGCCTTTTGTATTAAATTCGGCTGCACTTTCTGTGTTTCATCGTCAATAAGAAGGTGCAAGGTATACAGTAAACCTGAAGTGAAGCATCGGAATCTAAAACTAGACTCACAGGAGAGGTTCAAATCATAGAAGATGAGAGTGTCAGTCCTCTTGTACTTAAGTCGGCATTGTTCCTTTTGTATTAAATTCCGATGCAATTTCTGTATTTCATCGTCAATAAGAAGGTGCAAGGTATACCGTAAACCTGAAGTGAAGCATCGGAATCTAAAACTGGATTCACAGGAGAGGTTCAAATCATAGAAAGAGAGAGTGACAGTCCTCTTTTACTTAAGTCGGCATTGTGCCTTTTTTATTAAATTCCGATGAAATTTCTGTGTTTCATCATCAATAAGAAGGTGCAAGGTATACAGTAAACCTGAAGTGAAGCATCGGAATCTAAAACTGAACTCACAGGAGAGGTTCAAATTATAGATAGTGAGAGTGTCAGTCCTCTTGTACTTATGTCGGCATTGTCCCTTTTGTATAAAATTCGTATGCAATTTCTGTGTTCCTTTGTCAATACGAAGGTGCAAGGTATACAGTAAAACTGAAATGAAGCATCAGAATATAAAACTGGACTCACAGGAGAGGTTCAAATCATAGAAAGTGAGAGTGTCAGTCCTCTTGTACTTAAGTCGGCATTGTGCCTTTTGTATTAAGTTCGGATGCAATTTCTGTGTTTCATCGTCAATAAGAAGGTGCAAGGTATACAGTAAACCTGAAGTGAAGCGTCGGAATCAAAAACTGGACTCACAGGAGAGGTTCAAATCATAGAAAGTGAAAGTGTCAGTCCTCTTGTACTTAAGTCGGCATTGTGCCTTTTGTATTACATTCCGATGCAATTTCTGTGTTTCATCGTCAATAAGAAGGTGCAAGGTATACAGTAAACCTGAAGTGAAACATTGGAATCTAAAACTGGAATCACATCCAAGGTTCAAATCCTAGGAAGTGAGAGTGTCAGTCCTCTTGTATTTAAGTCGGAATTGTGCCTTTTGTATTAAATTCCGATGCAATTTCTGTGTTTCATCGTCAATAAGAAGGTGCAAGGTATACAGTAAACCTGAGGTGAAGCATCGGAATCTAAAACTGGACTCACAGGAGAGGTTCAAATCATAGAAAGAGAGAGTGTCAGTCCTCTTTTACTTAAGTCGGCATTGTGCCTTTTGTATTAAATTCCGATGCAATTTCTGTGTTTCATCGTCAATAAGAAGGTGCAAGGTATACAGTAAACCTGAGGTGAAGCATCGGAATCTAAAACTGGACTCAAAGGAGGGGTACAAATCATAGAAAGAGAGAGTGACAGTCCTCTTTTACTATAGTCGGCATTGTGCCTTTTGTATTAAATTCCGATGAAATTTCTGTGTTTCATCGTCAATAAGAAGGTCCTAGGGATACAGTAAACCAGAAGTGAAGCATCGGAATCTAAAACTGGGCTCACAGGAGAGGTTCAAATCATAGAAAGGGAAAGTGTCAGACCTCTTGTACTAAAGTCGGCATTGTGCCTTTTGTATTAAATTCGGATGCAAATTCTGTGTTTCATCGTCAATAAGAAGGTGCAAGGTATACAGTAAACCTGAAGTGAAACATCGGAATCTAAATCTGGAATCACAGGCGAGGTTCAAATCTTAGGAAGTGAGAGTGTCAGTCCTCTAGTATTTAAGTCGGCATTGTGCATTTTTATTAAATTCCGATGCCATTTCTGTGTTTCATCGTCAATAAGAAGGTGCTAGGTATACAGTAAACCTGAGGTGAGGCATCGGAATCTAAAACTGGACTCACAGGAGAGGTTCAAATCATAAAAAGAGAGAGTGTCAGTCCTCTTGTACTTAAGTCGGCATTGTGCCTTTTGTATTAAATTCGGATGCAATTTCGGTGCATCATCGTCAATAAGAAGGTGCAAGGTATACAGTAAACCTGAAGTGAAGCATCGGAATCTAAAACTGGACTCACAGGAGAGGTTCAAATCATAGAAAGTGAGAGTGTCAGTCCTCTTGTACTTACGTCGGCATTGTGCCTTTTGTATTAAATTCGGATGCAATTTCTGTGTTTCATTGTCAGTACAAAGGTGCAAGGTATACAGTATACCTGAAGTGAAGCATCGGAATCTAAAACTGGACCCACAGGAGGGGTTCAAATCATAGAAAGAGAGAGTGACAGTCCTCTTTTACTTAAGTCGGCATTGTGCCTTTTGTATTAAATTCCGATGAAATATCTGTGCTTCATCGTCAATAAGAAGGTGCAAGGTATACAGTAAACCTGAAGTGAAGCATCGGAATCTAAAACTGGAATCACGGGAGAGGTTCAAATCATAGAAAGAGTGAGTGTCAGTCCTCTTTTACTTAAGTCGGCATTGTGCCTTTTGTATTAAATTCCGATGCAATTTCTGTGTTTCATCGTCAATAAGAAGGTGCAAGGTATACAGTAAACCTGAGGTGAAGCATCGGAATCTAAAACTGGACTCACAGGAGGGGTTGAAATCATAGAAAGAGAGAGTGACAGTCCTCTTTTACTAAAGTCGGCATTGTGCCTTTTGTATTAAATTCCGATGAAATTTCTGTGTTTCATCGTCAATAAGAAAGTCCTAGGGATACAGTAAACCAGAAGTGAAGCATCGGAATCTAAAACTGGGCTCACAGGAGAGGTTCAAATCATAGAAAAGGAAAGTGTCAGACCTCTTGTACTAAAGTCGGCATTGTGCCTTTTGTATTAAATTCGGATGCAAATTCTGTGTTTCATCGTCAATAAGAAGGTGCAAGGTATACAGTAAACCTGAAGTGAAACTTTGGAATCTAAATCTGGAATCACAGGCGAGGTTCAAATCTTAGGAAGTGAGAGTGTCAGTCCTCTTGTATTTAAGTCGGCATTGTGCATTTTGTATTAAATTCCGATGCAATTTCTGTGTTTCATCGTCAATAAGAAGGTGCAAGGTATACAGTAAACCTGAGGTGAAGCATCGGAATCTAAAACTGGACTCACAGGAGAGGTTCAAATCATAGAAAGTGAGAGTGTCAGTCCTCTTGTACTTAAGTCGGCGTTGTGCCTTTTGCATTAAATTCGGATGCAATTTCTGTGTTTCATCGTCAATAAGAAGGTGCAAGGTATACAGTAAACCTGAAGTGAAACATCGGAATCTAAAACTGGAATCACAGGAGAGGTTCAAACCATAGAAAGGGAGAGTGACAGTCCTCGTTCACTTAAGTCGGCATTGTGCCTTTTGTATTAAATTCCGATGAAATATCTGTGCTTCATCGTCAATAAGAAGGTGCAAGGTATACAGTAAACCTGAAGTGAAGCATCGGAATCTAAAACTGGAATCACGGGAGAGGTTCAAATCATAGAAAGTGAGAGTGTCAGTCCTCTTGTACTTCAGTCGGCATTGTGCCTTTTGTATTAAATTCGGCTGCAATTTCTGTGTTTCATCGTCAATAAGAAGGTGCAAGGTATACAGTAAACCTGAAGTGAAGCATCGGAATCTAAAACTAGACTCACAGGAGAGGTTCAAATCATAGAAGATGAGAGTGTCAGTCCTCTTGTACTTAAGTCGGCATTGTTCCTTTTGTATTAAATTCCGATGCAATTTCTGTGTTTCATCGTCAATAAGAAGGTGCTAGGTATACAGTAAACCTGAGGTGAAGCATCGGAATCTAAAACTGGACTCACAGGAGAGGTTCAAATCATAAAAAGAGAGAGTGTCAGTCCTCTTGTACTTAAGTCGGCATTGTGCCTTTTGTATTAAATTCGGATGCAATTTCGGTGTATCATCGTCAATAAGAAGGTGCAAGGTATACAGTGAACCTGAAGTGAAGCATCGGAATCTAAAACTGGACTCACAGGAGAGGTTCAAATCATAGAAAGTGAGAGTGTCAGTCCTCTTGTACTTACGTCGGCATTGTGCCTTTTGTATTAAATTCGGATGCAATTTCTGTGTTTCATTGTCAATACAAAGGTGCAAGGTATACAGTATACCTGAAGTGAAGCATCGGAATCTAAAACTGGACCCACAGGAGGGGTTCAAATCATAGAAAGAGAGAGTGACAGTCCTCTTTTACTTAAGTCGGCATTGTGCCTTTTGTATTAAATTCCGATGAAATATCTGTGCTTAATCGTCAATAAGAAGGTGCAAGGTATACAGTAAACCTGAAGTGAAGCATCGGAATCTAAAACTGGAATCACGGGAGAGGTTCAAATCATAGAAAGAGAGAGTGTCAGTCCTCTTTTACTTAAGTCGGCATTGTGCCTTTTGTATTAAATTCCGATGCAATTTCTGTGTTTCTTCGTCAATAAGAAGGTGCAAGGTATACAGTAAACCTGAGGTGAAGCATCGGAATCTAAAACTGGACTCACAGGAGGGGTTGAAATCATAGAAAGAGAGAGTGACAGTCCTCTTTTACTAAAGTCGGCATTGTGCCTTTTGTATTAAATTCCGATGAAATTTCTGTGTTTCATCGTCAATAAGAAAGTCCTAGGGATACAGTAAACCAGAAGTGAAGCATCGGAATCTAAAACTGGGCTCACAGGAGAGGTTCAAATCATAGAAAAGGAAAGTGTCAGACCTCTTGTACTAAAGTCGGCACTGTGCCTTTTGTATTAAATTCGGATGCAAATTCTGTGTTTCATCGTCAATAAGAAGGTGCAAGGTATACAGTAAACCTGAAGTGAAACTTTGGAATCTAAATCTGGAATCACAGGCGAGGTTCAAATCTTAGGAAGTGAGAGTGTCAGTCCTCTTGTATTTAAGTCGGCATTGTGCATTTTGTATTAAATTCCGATGCAATTTCTGTGTTTCATCGTCAATAAGAAGGTGCAAGGTATACAGTAAACCTGAGGTGAAGCATCGGAATCTAAAACTGGACTCACAGGAGAGGTTCAAATCATAGAAAGTGAGAGTGTCAGTCCTCTTGTACTTAAGTCGGCGTTGTGCCTTTTGCATTAAATTCGGATGCAATTTCTGTGTTTCATCGTCAATAAGAAGGTGCAAGGTATACAGTAAACCTGAAGTGAAACATCGGAATCTAAAACTGGAATCACAGGAGAGGTTCAAACCATAGAAAGGGAGAGTGACAGTCCTCGTTCACTTAAGTCGGCATTGTGCCTTTTGTATTAAATTCGGATGAAATATCTGTGCTTCATCGTCAATAACAAGGTGCAAGGTATACAGTAAACCTGAAGTTAAGCATCGGAATCTAAAACTGGAATCACGGGAGAGGTTCAAATCATAGAAAGTGAGAGTGTCAGTCCTCTTGTACTTCAGTCGGCATTGTGCCTTTTGTATTAAATTCGGCTGCAATTTCTGTGTTTCATCGTCAATAAGAAGGTGCAAGGTATACAGTAAACCTGAAGTGAAGCATCGGAATCTAAAACTAGACTCACAGGAGAGGTTCATATCACAGAAGATGAGAGTGTCAGTCCTCTTGTACTTAAGTCGGCATTGTTCCTTTTGTATTAAATTCCGATGCAATTTCTGTATTTCATCGTCAATAAGAAGGTGCAAGGTATACAGTAAACCTGAAGTGAAGCATCGGAATCTAAAACTGGATTCACAGGAGAGGTTCAAATCATAGAAAGAGAGAGTGACAGTCCTCTTTTACTTAAGTCGGCATTGTGCCTTTTGTATTAAATTCCGATGAAATTTCTGTGTTTCATCATCAATAAGAAGGTGCAAGGTATGCAGTAAACCTGAAGTGAAGCATCGGAATCTAAAACTGAACTCACAGGAGAGGTTCAAATTATAGAAAGTGAGAGTGTCAGTCCTCTTGTACTTATGTCGGCATTGTCCCTTTTGTATAAAATTCGTATGCAATTTCTGTGTTCCTTTGTCAATACGAAGGTGCAAGGTATACAGTAAAACTGAAATGAAGCATCAGAATATAAAACTGGACTCACAGGAGAGGTTCAAATCATAGAAAGTGAGAGTGTCAGTCCTCTTGTACTTAAGTCGGCATTGTGCCTTTTGTATTAAGTTCGGATGCAATTTCTGTGTTTCATCGTCAATAAGAAGGTGCAAGGTATACAGTAAACCTGAAGTGAAGCGTCGGAATCAAAAACTGGACTCACAGGGGAGGTTCAAATCATAGAAAGTGAAAGTGTCAGTCCTCTTGTACTTAAGTCGGCATTGTGCCTTTTGTATTAAATTCCGATGCAATTTCTGTGTTTCATCGTCAATAAGAATTTGCAAGGTATACAGTAAACCTGAAGTGAAACATCGGAATCTAAAACTGGAATCACATCCGAGGTTCAAATCCTAGGAAGTGAGAGTGTCAGTCCTCTTGTATTTAAGTCGGAATTGTGCCTTTTGTATTAAATTCCGATGCAATTTCTGTGTTTCATCGTCAATAAGAAGGTGCAAGGTATACAGTAAACCTTAGGTGAAGCATCGGAATCTAAAACTGGACTCACAGGAGAGGTTCAAATCATAGAAAGAGAGAGTGTCAGTCCTCTTTTACTTAAGTCGGCATTGTGCCTTTTGTATTAAATTCCGATGCAATTTCTGTGTTTCATCGTCAATAAGAAGGTGCAAGGTATACAGTAAACCTGAGGTGAAGCATCGGAATCTAAAACTGGACTCAAAGGAGGGGTTCAAATCATAGAAAGAGAGAGTGACAGTCCTCTTTTACTATAGTCGGCATTGTGCCTTTTGTATTAAATTCCGATGAAATTTCTGTGTTTCATCGTCAATAAGAAGGTCCTATTGATACAGTAAACCAGAAGTGAAGCATCGGAATCCAAAACTGGGCTCACAGGAGAGGTTCAAATCATAGAAAGGGAAAGTGTCAGACCTCTTGTACTAAAGTCGGCATTGTGCCTTTTGTATTAAATTCGGATGCAAATTCTGTGTTTCATCGTCAACAAGAAGGTGCAAGGTATACAGTAAACCTGAAGTGAAACATCGGAATCTAAATCTGGAATCACAGGCGAGGTTCAAATCTTAGGAAGTGAGAGCGTCAGTCCTCTAGGATTTAAGTCGGCATTGAGCATTTTTATTAAATTCCGATGCAATTTCTGTGTTTCATCGTCAATAAGAAGGTGCTAGGTATACAGTAAACCTGAGGTGAAGCATCGGAATCTAAAACTGGACTCACAGGAGAGGTGCAAATCATAAAAAGAGAGAGTGTCAGTCCTCTTGTACTTAAGTCGGCATTGTGCCTTTTGTATTAAATTCGGATGCAATTTCGGTGTATCATCGTCAATAAGAAGGTGCAAGGTATACAGTAAACCTGAAGTGAAGCATCGGAATCTAAAACTGGACTCACAGGAGAGGTTCAAATCATACAAAGTGAGAGTGTCAGTCCTCTTGTACTTACGTCGGCATTGTGCCTTTTGTATTAAATTCGGATGCAATTTCTGTGTTTCATTGTCAATACAAAGGTGCAAGGTATACAGTGTACCTGAAGTGAAGCATCGGAATCTAAAACTGGACCCACAGGAGGGGTTCAAATCATAGAAAGAGAGAGTGACAGTCCTCTTTTACTTAAGTCGGCATTGTGCCTTTTGTATTAAATTCCGATGAAATGTCTGTGTTTCATCGTCAATAAGAAGGTGCAAGGTATACAGTAAACCTGAAGTGAAGCCTCGGAATCTAAAACTGGACTCACAGGAGAGGTTCAAATCATAGAATGTGAGAGTGTCAGTCTTCTTGTACTTAAGTCGCGCATTGTGCCTTTTGTATTAAATTCGGATGCAATTTCTGTGTTTCATCGTCAATAAGAGGGTGCAAGGTATACAGGAAACTCTAAATGAAGCATCGGAATCTAAAACTGGAATCACAGGAGAGGTTCAAATTATAGAAAGTGAGAGTGTCAGTCCTCTTGTATTTAAGTCGGCATTGTGCCTTTTGTATTAAATTCCGATGCAATTTCTGTGTTTCATCGTCAATAAGAAGGTGCAAGGTATACAGTAAACCTGAAGTGAAGCATCGGAATCTAAAACTGGACTCACAGGAGAGGTTCAGATCATAGAAAGAGAGAGTGACAGTCCCCTTATACTTAAGTGGGCATTGTGCCTTTTGTATTAAATTCCGATGAAATTTCTGTGTTTCATCGTGAATAAGAAGGTCCTAGGGATACAGTAAACCTGAAGTGAAGCATCGGAATCTAAAACTGGACTCACAGGAGAGGTTCAAATCATAGAAACTGAAAGTGTCAGTCCTCTTGTACTTAAGTCGGCATTGTGCCTTTTGTATTAAATTCGGATGCAATTTCTGTGTTTCATCATCAATAAGATGGTGCAAGTTATACAGTAAACCTGAAGTGAAGCATCGGAATCTAAAACTGGACTCACAGGAGAGGTTCAAATTATGGAAAGTGAGAGTGTCAGTCCTCTTGTACTTATGTCGGCATTGTGCCTTTTGTATTAAATTCGGATGCAATTTCTGTTTTCCTTCGTCAATAAGAAGGTGCAAGGTATACAGTAAACCTGAAGTGAAGCATCGGAATCTAAAACTGGACTCACAGGAGAGGTTCAAATCATAGAAAGGGAAAGTGTGAGTCCTCTTGTACTCAAATCGGCATTGTGCCTTTTGTATTAAATTGGGATGCAATTTCTGTGTTTAATCGTCAACAAGAAGGTGCAAGGTATACAGTAAACCTGAAGTGAAGCATCGGAATCTAAAACTGGACTCACAGGATGGGTTCAAATCATAGAAAGTGAGAATGTAAGTAATCTTGTACTTAAGTCGGCATTGTGCCTTTTGTATTAAATTCGGATGCAATTTCTGTGTTTCATCATCAATAAGAAGGTGCAAGGTATACAGTAAACCTGAAGTGAAGCATCGGAATCTAAAACTGGACTCACAGGAGAGGTTCAAATTATGGAAAGTGAGAGTGTCAGTCCTCTTGTACTTATGTCGGCATTGTGCCTTTTGTATAAAATTCGTATGCAATTTCTGTGTTCCTTCGTCAATACGAAGGTGCAAGGTATACAGTAAAACTGAAATGAAGCATCAGAATATAAAACTGGACTCACAGGAGAGGTTCAAATCATAGAAAGTGAGAGTGTCAGTCCTCTTGTACTTAAGTCGGCATTGTGCCTTTTGTATTAAGTTCGGATGCAATTTCTGTGTTTCATCGTCAATAAGAAGGTGCAAGGTATACAGTAAACCTGAAGTGAAGCGTCGGAATCAAAAACTGGACTCACAGCAGAGGTTCAAATCATAGAAAGTGAAAGTGTCAGTAATCTTGTACTTAAGTCGGCATTGTGCCTTTTGTATTAAATTCCGATGCAATTTCTGTGTTTCATCGTCAATAAGAAGGTGCAAGGTATACAGTAAACCTGAAGTGAAACATCGGAATCTAAAACTGGAATCACATCCGAGGTTCAAATCATAGAAAGAGAGAGTGTCAGTCCTCTTTTACTTAAGTCGGCATTGTGCCTTTTGTATTAAATTCCGATGCAATTTCTGTGTTTCATCGTCAATAAGAAGGTGCAAGGTATACAGTAAACCTGAGGTGAAGCATCGGAATCTAAAACTGGACTCAAAGGAGGGGTTCAAATCATAGAAAGAGAGAGTGACAGTCCTCTTTTACTATAGTCGGCATTGTGCCTTTTGTATTAAATTCCGATGAAATTTCTGTGTTTCATCGTCAATAAGAAGGTCCTATTGATACAGTAAACCAGAAGTGAAGCATCGGAATCTAAAACTGGGCTCACAGGAGAGGTTCAAATCATAGAAAGGGAAAGTGTCAGACCTCTTGTACTAAAGTCGGCATTGTGCCTTTTGTATTAAATTCAGATGCAAATTCTGTGTTTCATCGTCAACAAGAAGGTGCAAGGTATACAGTAAACCTGAAGTGAAACATCGGAATCTAAATCTGGAATCACAGGCGAGGTTCAAATCTTAGGAAGTGAGAGTGTCAGTCCTCTAGGATTTAAGTCGGCATTGAGCATTTTTATTAAATTCCGATGCAATTTCTGTGTTTCATCGTCAATAAGAAGGTGCTAGGTATACAGTAAACCTGAGGTGAAGCATCGGAATCTAAAACTGGACTCACAGGAGAGGTTCAAATCATAAAAAGAGAGAGTGTCAGTCCTCTTGTACTTAAGTCGGCATTGTGCCTTTTGTATTAAATTCGGATGCAATTTCGGTGTATCATCGTCAATAAGAAGGTGCAAGGTATACAGTAAACCTGAAGTGAAGCATCGGAATCTAAAACTGGACTCACAGGAGAGGTTCAAATCATAGAAAGTGAGAGTGTCAGTCCTCTTGTACTTACGTCGGCATTGTGCCTTTTGTATTAAATTCGGATGCAATTTCTGTGTTCCTTCGTCAATACGAAGGTGCAAGGTATACAGTAAAACTGAAATGAAGCATCAGAATATAAAACTGGACTCACAGGAGAGGTTCAAATCATAGAAAGTGAGAGTGTCAGTCCTCTTGTACTTAAGTCGGCATTGTGCCTTTTGTATTAAGTTCGGATGCAATTTCTGTGTTTCATCGTCAATAAGAAGGTGCAAGGTATACAGTAAACCTGAAGTGAAGCGTCGGAATCAAAAACTGGACTCACAGCAGAGGTTCAAATCATAGAAAGTGAAAGTGTCAGTAATCTTGTACTTAAGTCGGCATTGTGCCTTTTGTATTAAATTCCGATGCAATTTCTGTGTTTCATCGTCAATAAGAAGGTGCAAGGTATACAGTAAACCTGAAGTGAAACATCGGAATCTAAAACTGGAATCACATCCGAGGTTCAAATCATAGAAAGAGAGAGTGTCAGTCCTCTTTTACTTAAGTCGGCATTGTGCCTTTTGTATTAAATTCCGATGCAATTTCTGTGTTTCATCGTCAATAAGAAGGTGCAAGGTATACAGTAAACCTGAGGTGAAGCATCGGAATCTAAAACTGGACTCAAAGGAGGGGTTCAAATCATAGAAAGAGAGAGTGACAGTCCTCTTTTACTATAGTCGGCATTGTGCCTTTTGTATTAAATTCCGATGAAATTTCTGTGTTTCATCGTCAATAAGAAGGTCCTATTGATACAGTAAACCAGAAGTGAAGCATCGGAATCTAAAACTGGGCTCACAGGAGAGGTTCAAATCATAGAAAGGGAAAGTGTCAGACCTCTTGTACTAAAGTCGGCATTGTGCCTTTTGTATTAAATTCTGATGCAAATTCTGTGTTTCATCGTCAACAAGAAGGTGCAAGGTATACAGTAAACCTGAAGTGAAACATCGGAATCTAAATCTGGAATCACAGGCGAGGTTCAAATCTTAGGAAGTGAGAGTGTCAGTCCTCTAGGATTTAAGTCGGCATTGAGCATTTTTATTAAATTCCGATGCAATTTCTGTGTTTCATCGTCAATAAGAAGGTGCTAGGTATACAGTAAACCTGAGGTGAAGCATCGGAATCTAAAACTGGACTCACAGGAGAGGTTCAAATCATAAAAAGAGAGAGTGTCAGTCCTCTTGTACTTAAGTCGGCATTGTGCCTTTTGTATTAAATTCGGATGCAATTTCGGTGTATCATCGTCAATAAGAAGGTGCAAGGTATACAGTAAACCTGAAGTGAAGCATCGGAATCTAAAACTGGACTCACAGGAGAGGTTCAAATCATAGAAAGTGAGAGTGTCAGTCCTCTTGTACTTACGTCGGCATTGTGCCTTTTGTATTAAATTCGGATGCAATTTCTGTGTTTCATTGTCAATACAAAGGTGCAAGGTATACAGTGTACCTGAAGTGAAGCATCGGAATCTAAAACTGGACCCACAGGAGGGGTTCAAATCATAGAAAGAGAGAGTGACAGTCCTCTTTTACTTAAGTCGGCATTGTGCCTTTTGTATTAAATTCCGATGAAATGTCTGTGTTTCATCGTCAATAAGAAGGTGCAAGGTATACAGTAAAACCGGAAGTGAAGCATCGGAATCGCAAACTGGACTCACAGGAGTGGTTCAAATCATAGAAAGTAAGAGTGTCATTCCTCTTGTACTTAAGTCGGCATTGTGCCTTGTGTATTAACTTCGGATGCAATTTCTGTGTTCCTTCATCAATAAGAAGGTGCAAGGTATACAGTAAACCTGAAGTGAAGCCTCGGAATCTAAAACTGGACTCACAGGAGAGGTTCAAATCATAGAATGTGAGAGTGTCAGTCTTCTTGTACTTAAGTCGCGCATTGTGCCTTTTGTATTAAATTCGGATGCAATTTCTGTGTTTCATCGTCAATAAGAGGGTGCAAGGTATACAGGAATCTCTAAATGAAGCATCGGAATCTAAAATTGGAATCACAGGAGAGGTTCAAATTATAGAAAGTGAGAGTGTCAGTCCTCTTGTATTTAAGTCGGCATTGTGCCTTTTGTATTAAATTCCGATGCAATTTCTGTGTTTCATCGTCAATAAGAAGGTGCAAGGTATACAGTAAACCTGAAGTGAAGCATCGGAATCTAAAACTGGACTCACAGGAGAGGTTCAGTTCATAGAAAGAGAGAGTGACAGTCCCCTTATACTTAAGTGGGCATTGTGCCTTTTGTATTAAATTCCGATGAAATTTCTGTGTTTCATCGTGAATAAGAAGGTCCTAGGGATACAGTAAACCTGAAGTGAAGCATCGGAATCTAAAACTGGACTCACAGGAGAGGTTCAAATCATAGAAACTGAAAGTGTCAGTCCTCTTGTACTTAAGTCGGCATTGTGCCTTTTGTATTAAATTCGGATGCAATTTCTGTGTTTCATCGTTAATAAGAAGGGCGAGGTATACTGTAAACCTGAAGTGAAGCATCGGAATCGAAATCTGGATTCACAGGAGAGGTTCAAATGATAGAAAGAGAGAGTGACAGTCTTCTTTTACTTAAGTCGGCATTGTGCCTTTTGTATTAAATTCCGTTGAAATTTCTGTGATTCATCGTCAATAAGAAGGTGCAAGGTATACAGTAAACCTGAAGTGAACCATCGGAATCTAAAACTGGACTCACAGGAGAGGTTCAAATCATAGAAAGTGAGAATGTAAGTCCACTTGTACTTAAGTCGGCATTGTGCCTTTTGTATTAAATTCGGATGCAATTTCTGTGTTTCATCATCAATAAGATGGTGCAAGTTATACAGTAAACCTGAAGTGAAGCATCGGAATCTAAAACTGGACTCACAGGATGGGTTCAAATCATAGAAAGTGAGAATGTAAGTAATCTTGTACTTAAGTCGGCATTGTGCCTTTTGTATTAAATTCGGATGCAATTTCTGTGTTTCATCATCAATAAGAAGGTGCAAGGTATACAGTAAACCTGAAGTGAAGCATCGGAATCTAAAACTGGACTCACAGGAGAGGTTCAAATTATGGAAAGTGAGAGTGTCAGTCCTCTTGTACTTATGTCGGCATTGTGCCTTTTGTATAAAATTCGTATGCAATTTCTGTGTTCCTTCGTCAATACGAAGGTGCAAGGTATACAGTAAAACTGAAATGAAGCATCAGAATATAAAACTGGACTCACAGGAGAGGTTCAAATCATAGAAAGTGAGAGTGTCAGTCCTCTTGTACTTAAGTCGGCATTGTGCCTTTTGTATTAAGTTCGGATGCAATTTCTGTGTTTCATCGTCAATAAGAAGGTGCAAGGTATACAGTAAACCTGAAGTGAAGCGTCGGAATCAAAAACTGGACTCACAGCAGAGGTTCAAATCATAGAAAGTGAAAGTGTCAGTAATCTTGTACTTAAGTCGGCATTGTGCCTTTTGTATTAAATTCCGATGCAATTTCTGTGTTTCATCGTCAATAAGAAGGTGCAAGGTATACAGTAAACCTGAAGTGAAACATCGGAATCTAAAACTGGAATCACATCCGAGGTTCAAATCTTAGGAAGTGAGAGTGTCAGTCCTCTTGTATTTAAGTCGGAATTGTGCCTTTTGTATTAAATTCCGATGCAATTTCTGTGTTTCATCGTCAATAAGAAGGTGCAAGGTATACACTAAACCTGAGGTGAAGCATCGGAATCTAAAACAGGACTCACAGGAGAGGTTCAAATCATAGAAAGAGAGAGTGTCAGTCCTCTTTTACTTAAGTCGGCATTGTGCCTTTTGTATTAAATTCCGATGCAATTTCTGTGTTTCATCGTCAATAAGAAGGTGCAAGGTATACAGAAAACCTGAGGTGAAGCATCGAAATCTAAAACTGGACTCAAAGGAGGGGTTCAAATCATAGAAAGAGAGAGTGACAGTCCTCTTTTACTATAGTCGGCATTGTGCCTTTTGTATTAAATTCCGATGATATTTCTGTGTTTCATCGTCAATAAGAAGGTCCTAGGGATACAGTAAACCAGAAGTGAAGCATCGGAATCTAAAACTGGGCTCACAGGAGAGGTTCAAATCATAGAAAGGGAAAGTGTCAGACCTCTTGTACTAAAGTCGGCATTGTGCCTTTTGTATTAAATTCGGATGCAAATTCTGTGTTTCATCGTCAATAAGAAGGTGCAAGGTATACAGTAAACCTGAAGTGAAACATCGGAATCTAAATCTGGAATCACAGGCGAGGTTCAAATCTTAGGAAGTGAGAGTGTCAGTCCTCTAGTATTTAAGTCGGCATTGTGCATTTTGTATTAAATTCCGATGCAATTTCTGTGTTTCATCGTCAATAAGAAGGTGCTAGGTATACAGTAAACCTGAGGTGAAGCATCGGAATCTAAAACTGGATTCACAGGAGAGGTTCAAATCATAGAAAGAGAGAGTGTCAGTCCTCTTGTAGTTAAGTCGGCATTGTGCCTTTTGTATTAAATTCGGATGCAATTTCGGTGTATCATCGTCAATAAGAAGGTGCAAGGTATACAGTAAACCTGAAGTGAAGCATCGGAATCTAAAACTGGACTCACAGGAGAGGTTCAAATCATAGAAAGTGAGAGTGTCAGTCCTCTTGTACTTACGTCGGCATTGTGCCTTTTGTATTAAATTCGGATGCAATTTCTGTGTTTCATTGTCAATACAAAGGTGCAAGGTATACAGTATACCTGAAGTGAAGAATCGGAATTTAAAACTGGACCCACAGGAGGGGTTCAAATTATAGAAAGAGAGAGTGACAGTCCTCTTTTACTTAAGTCGGCATTGTGCCTTTTGTATTAAATTCCGATGAAATGTCTGTGTTTCATCGTCAATAAGAAGGTGCAAGGTATACAGTAAACCTGAAGTGAAGCATCGGAATCGCAAACTTTACTCACAGGAGTGGTTCAAATCATAGAAAGTAAGAGTGTCAGTCCTCTTGTACTTAAGTCGGCATTGTGCCTTGTGTATTAACTTCGGATGCAATTTCTGTGTTCCTTCATCAATAAGAAGGTGCAAGGTATACAGTAAACCTGAAGTGAAGCCTCGGAATCTAAAACTGGACTCACAGGAGAGGTTCAAATCATAGAAAGTGAGAGTGTCAGTCTTCTTGTACTTAAGTCGGCATTGTGCCTTTTGTATTAAATTCGGATGCAATTTCTGTGTTTCATCGTCAATAAGAGGGTGCAAGGTATACAGGAAACCCTAAATGAAGCATCGGAATCTAAAACTGGAATCACAGGAGAGGTTCAAATTATAGAAAGTGAGAGTGTCAGTCCTCTTGTATTTAAGTCGGCATTGTGCCTTTTGTATTAAATTCCGATGCAATTTCTGTGTTTCATCGTCAATAAGAAGGAGCAAGGTATACAGTAAACCTAAAGTGAAGCATCGGAATCTAAAACTGGACTCACAGGAGAGGTTCATATCATAGAAAGTGAGAGTGTCAGTCCTCTTGTACTTAAGTCGGCATTGTGTCTCTTGTAATAAATTCGGATGCAATTTCTGTGTTCCTTCGTCAATAGGAATGTGCAAGGTATACAGTAAAGCTGAAGTGAAGCATCGGAATCTAAAACTGGACTCACAGGAGGGGTTCAAATCATAGAAAGTTAGAGTGTCAGTCCTCTTGTACTTAAGTGGGCATTGTGCCTTTTGTATTAAATTCCGATGAAATTTCTGTGTTTCATCGTGAATAAGAAGGTCCTAGGGATACAGTAAACCTGAAGTGAAGCATCGGAATCTAAAACTGGACTCACAGGAGAGGTTCAAACCATAGAAACGGAAAGTGTCGGTCCTCTTGTACTTAAGTCGGCATTGTGCCTTTTGTATTAAATTCGGATGCAATTTCTGTGTTTCATCGTTAATAAGAAGGGCGAGGTATACTGTAAACCTGAAGTGAAGCATCGGAATCGAAATCTGGATTCACAGGAGATGTTCAAATGATAGAAAGAGAGAGTGACAGTCTTCTTTTACTTATGTCGGCATTGTGCCTTTTGTATTAAATTCCGCTGAAATATCTGTGATTCATCGTCAATAAGAAGGTGCAAGGTATACAGTAAACCTGAAGTGAAGCATCGGAATCTAAAACTGGACTCACAGGAGAGGTTCAAATCATAGAAAGTGAGAATGTAAGTCCTCTTGTACTTAAGTCGGCATTGTGCCTTTTGTATTAAATTCGGATGCAATTTCTGTGTTTCATCATCAATAAGAAGGTGCAAGGTATACAGTAAACCTGAAGTGAAGCATCGGAATCTAAAACTGGACTCACAGGAGAGGTTCAAATTATGGAAAGTGAGAGTGTCAGTCCTCTTGTACTTATGTCGGCATTGTGCCTTTTGTATTAAATTCGGATGCAATTTCTATTTTCCTTCGTCAATAAGAAGGTGCAAGGTATACAGTAAACCTGAAGTGAAGCATCGGAATCTAAAACTGGACTCACAGGAGTGGTTCAAATCATAGAAAGGGAAAGTGTGAGTCCTCTTGTACTTAAATCGGCATTGTGCCTTTTGTATTAAATTGGGATGCAATTTCTGTGTTTAATCGTCAACAAGAAGGTGCAAGGTATACAGTAAACCTGAAGTGAAGCATCGGAATCGAAAACTGGGCTCACAGGAGAGGTTCAAATCATAGAAAGAGAGAGTGACAGTCCTCTTTTACTTAAGTCGGCATTGTGCCTTTTGTGTTAATTTCCGTTGAAATTTCTGTGTTTCATCGTCAA
Source organism: Schistocerca americana (assembly GCF_021461395.2). NCBI lineage: Eukaryota > Metazoa > Arthropoda > Insecta > Orthoptera > Acrididae > Schistocerca > Schistocerca americana. The sequence goes on from NC_060128.1 coordinate 1,565,395, forward strand.
TAAGAAGGTGCAAGGTATACAGTAAACCTGATGTGAAGCAACGGAATCTAAAACTGGACACACAGGAGAGGTTCAATTCATAGAAAGAGAGAGTGACAGTTGTCTTTTACTTAAGTCGGCATTGTACCTTTGTATTAAATTCCGTTGAAATTTCTGTGTTTCATCGTCAATAAGAAGGTGCAATGTATACAGTAAACCCGAGGTGAAGCATCGGAATCTAAAACTGGACTCACAGGAGAGGTTCAAATCATAGAAAGTGAGAGTGTCAGTCCTCTTGTAATTAAGTCGGCATTGTGCCTTTTGTATTAAATTCGGATGCAATTTCTGTGTTTCATCGTCAATATGAAGGTGCAAGGTATACAGTAAAGCTGAAGTGAAGCATCGGAATCTAAAACTGGACTCACAGGAGAGGTTCAAATCATAGAAAGAGAGAGTGACAGTCCTCTTTTACTTAAGTCGGCATTGTGCCTTTTGTTTTAAATTCCGATGCAATTTCTGTGTTTCATCGTCAACATGAAGGTGCAAGGTATACAGTAAACCTGAAGTGAAGCATCGCAACCGAAAACTGTGCTAACAGGAGAGGTTCAAATCATAGAGAGAGAGAGTGACAGTCCTCTTTTACTTAAGTCGTTATTGTGCCTTTTGTGTTAAATTCCGTTGAAATTTCTGTGTTTCATCGTCAATAAGAAGGTGCAAGGTATACAGTAAACCTGAAGTGAAGCATCGGAATCTAAAACTGGACACACAGGAGAGGTTCAAATCATAGAAAGTGAGAATGTCAGTCCTCTTGTACTTAAGTCGGCATTGTGCTTTTTGTATTAGATTGCGATGCAATTTCTGTGATTTATCGTCAATAAGAAGGTGCAAGGAATACAGTGAACCTGAAGTGAAGCATCGGAATCTAAAACTGGACTCACAGGAGAGGTTCAAATCATAGAAAGTGAGAGTGTCAGACCTCTTGTACTTAAGTCGGCATTGTGCCTTTTGTATTAAATTCGGATGCAATTTCTGTGTTTGATCGTCGAAAGAAGGTGCAAGGTATACAGTAAACCGGGAGTGAAGCATCGGAATCAAAAACTGGACTCACAGGAGTGGTACAAATCATAGATAGTGAGAGTGTCTGTCCTCTTGCACTTAAGTCGGCATTGTGCCTTTTGTATTAAATTCCGATGCTATTTCTGTGTTTCATCGTCAATAAGAAGGTGCAAGGTATACAGTAAACCTGAAGTGAAACATCGGAATCTAAAACTGGAATCACAGGCGAGGTTCAAATCTTAGGAAGTGAGAGTGTCAGTCCTCTTGTATTTAAGTCGGCATTGTGCCTTTTGTATTAAATTCCGATGCAATTTCTGTGTTTCATCGTCAATAAGAAGGTGCAAGGTATACAGTAAACCTGAGGTGAAGCATCGGAATCTAAAACTGGACTCGCAGGAGAGGTTCAAATCATAGAAAGAGAGAGTGACAGTCCTCTTTTACTTAAGTCGGCATTGTGCCTTTTGTCTTAAATTCCGATGAAATTTCTGTGTTTCATCGTCAATAAGAAGGTCCTAGGGATACAGTAAACCAGAAGTGAAGCATCGGAATTTAAAACTGGGCTCACAGGAGTGGTTCAAATCATAGAAAGGGAAAGTGTCAGACCTCTTGTACTTAAGTCGGCATTGAGACCTTTTGTATTAAATTCGGATGCAATTTCTGTGTTTCATCGTCAATAAAAAGGTGCAAGGTATACAGTAAACCTGAAGTGAAGCATCGGATTCAAAATCTGGACTCACAGGAGAGGTTCAAATCATAGAAAAAGAGAGTGACAGTTCTCTTTTACTTAAGTCGGCATTGTGCCTTTTGTATTAAATTCCGTTGAAATTTCTGTGTTTCATCGTCAATAAGAAGGTGCAAGGTATACAGTAAACCTGAAGTGAAGCATCGGAATCTAAAACTGGACTCACAGGAGAGGTTCAAATCATAGAAAGTGTGAGTGTCAGTCCTCTTGTACTTAAGTCGGCATTGTGCCTTTTGTATTAAATTCCGATGCAATTTCGGTGTTTCATCGTCAATAAGAATGTGCAAGGTATACAGTAAACCTGAAGTGAAGCATCGGAATCTAAAACTGGACTCACAGGAGAGGTTCAAATCATAGAAAGTGAGAGTGTCAGTCCCCTTGTACTTAAGTCGGCATTGTGCCTTTTGTATTAAATTCGGATGCAATTTCTGTGTTTCATCGTCAATGAGAAGGTGCAAGATATACAGTAAACCTGAGGTGAAGCATCGGAATCTAAAACTGGAATCACAGGAGAGGTTCAAATTATAGAAAGTGAGAGTGTCAGTCCCCTTGTACTTAAGTCGGCATTGTGCCTTGTGTATTAAATTCGGATGCAATTTCTGTGTTCCTTCAACAATAAGAAGGTGCAAGGTATAAAGTAAACCTGTAGTGAAGCATCGGAATCTAAAACTGGACTCACAGGAGAGGTTCAAATCATAGAAAGTGAGAGTGTCAGTCTTCTTGTACTTAAGTCGGCATTGTGCCTTTTGTATTAAATTCGGATGCAATTTCTGTGTTTCATCGTCAATAAGAAGGTGCAACATATACAGTAAACCTGAGGTGAAGCATCGGAATCTAAAACTGGAATCACAGGAGAGGTTCAAATTATAGAAAGTGAGAGTGTCAGTCCTCTTATATTTAAGTCGGCATTGTGCCTTTTGTATTAAATTCCGATGCAATTTCTGTGTTTCATCGTCAATAAGAAGGTGCAAGGTATACAGTAAACCTGAAGTGAAGCATCGGAATCTAAAACTGGACTCACAGGAGAGGTTAAAATCATAGAAAGTGAGAGTGTCAGTCCTCTTGTACTTAAGTCGGCATTGTGCCTTTTGTATTAAATTCGGATGCAATTTCTGTGTTTCATCGTCAATACATAGGTGCAAGGTATACAGTAAACCTGAAGTGAAGCATCGGAATCCGAAACTGGACCCACAGCAGAGGTTCAAATCATAGAAAGAGAGAGTGACAGTTCTCTTTTACTTAAGTCGGCATTGTGCTTTTTGTACTAAATTCCGATGAAATGTCTGTGTTTCATCGTCAATAAGAAGGTGCAAGGTAAACAGTAAACCTGAAGTGAAGCATCGGAATCGCAAACTGGACTCACACGAGTGGTTCAAATCATAGAAAGTAAGAGTGTCAGTACTCTTGTACTTAAGTCGGCATTGTGCCTTGTGTATTAAATTCGGATGCAATTTCTGTGTTCCTGCATCATTAAGAAGGTGCAAGGTATAAAGTAAACCTGTAGTGAAGCATCGGAATCTAAAACTGGACTCACAGGAGAGGTTCAAACCATAGAAAGGGAGAGGGTCAGTTCTATTGTACTTAAGTCGGTATTGTGCCTTTTGTATTAAATTCGGATGCGATTTCTGTGTTTCATCGTCAATAAGAAGGTCCTAGGGATACAGTAAACCAGAAGTGAAGCATCGGAATTTAAAACTGGGCTCACAGGAGTGGTTCAAATCATAGAAAGGGAAAGTGTCAGACCTCTTGTACTTAAGTCGGCATTGAGACCTTTTGTATTAAATTCGGATGCAATTTCTGTGTTTCATCGTCAATAAAAAGGTGCAAGGTATACAGTAAACCTGAAGTGAAGCATCGGATTCAAAATCTGGACTCACAGGAGAGGTTCAAATCATAGAAAAAGAGAGTGACAGTTCTCTTTTACTTAAGTCGGCATTGTGCCTTTTGCATTAAATCCGTTGAAATTTCTGTGTTTCATCGTCAATAAGAAGGTGCAAGGTATACAGTGAACCTGAAGTGAAGCATCGGAATCTAAAACTGGACTCACAGGAGAGGTTCAAATCATAGAAAGTAAGAGTGTCAGTCCTCTTGTACTTAAGTCGGCATTGTGCCTTTTGTATTAAATTCCGATGTAATTTCTGTGTTTCATCGTCAATAAGAAGGTGCAAGATATACTGTAAACCTGAGGTGAAGCATCGGAATCTAAAACTGGAATCACAGGAGAGGTTCAAATTATAGAAAGTGAGAGTGTCAGTCCTCTTATATTTAAGTCGGCATTGTGCCTTTTGTATTAAATTCCGATGCAATTTCTGTGTTTCATCGTCAATAAGAAGGTGCAAGGTATACAGTAAACCTGAAGTGAAGCATCGGAATCTAAAACTGGACTCACAGGAGAGGTTCAAATCATAGAAAGTGAGAGTGTCAGTCCTCTTGTACTTATGTCGGCATTGTGCCTTTTGTATTACATTCGGATGCAATTTCTGTGTTTCATCGTCAATACAAAGGTGCAAGGTATACAGTAAACCTGAAGTGAAGCATCGGAATCTGAAACTGGACCCACAGGAGAGGTTCAAATCATAGAAAGGGAGAGTGACAGTCCTCTTTTACTTAAGTCGGCATTGTGCTTTTTGTATTAAATTCCGATGAAATGTCTGTGTTTCATCGTCAATAAGAAGGTGCAAGGTATACAGTAAACCTGAAGTGAAGCATCGGAATCGCAAACTGGACTCACAGGAGTGGTTCAAATCATAGAAAGTAAGAGTGTCAGTACTCTTGTACTTAAGTCGGCATTGTGCCTTGTGTATTAAATTCGGATGCAATTTCTGTGTTCCTGCATCAATAAGAAGGTGCAAGGTATAAAGTAAACCTGTAGTGAAGCATCGGAATCTAAAACTGGACTCACAGGAGAGGTTCAAATCATAGAAAGTGAGAGTGTCAGTCTTCTTGTACTTAAGTCGGCATTGTGCCTTTTGTATTAAATTCGGATGCAATTTCTGTGTTTCATCATCAATAAGAAGGTGCAAGGTATACAGGAAACCCTAAATGAAGCATCGGAATCTAAAACTGGAATCACAGGAGAGGTTCAAATCATGGAAAGAAAGAGTGACAGTCCTCTTTTACTTAAGTAGACATTGTGCCTTTTGTATTTAAATCCGATGAAATTTAGGTGTTTCATCGTCAATAAGAAGGTGCAAGATATACAGTAAACCTGAGGTGAAGCATCGGAATCTAATACTGGAATCACAGGAGAGGTTCAAATTATAGAAAGTGAGAGTGTCTGTCCTCTTATATTTAAGTCGGCATTGTGCCTTTTGTATTAAATTCCGATGCAATTTCTGTGTTTCATCGTCAATAAGAAGGTCCAAGGGATACAGTAAACCTGAAGTGAAGCATCGGAATCTAAAACTGGACTCACAGGAGAGGTTCAAATCATAGAAAGTGAGAGTGTCAGTCCTCTTGTACTTATGTCGGCATTGTGCCTTTTGTATTACATTCGGATGCAATTTCTGTGTTTCATCGTCAATACAAAGGTGCAAGGTATACAGTAAACCTGAAGTGAAGCATCGGAATCTTAAACTGGACCCACAGGAGAGGTTCAAATCATAGAAAGGGAGAGTGACAGTCCTCTTTTACTTAAGTCGGCATTGTGCTTTTTGTATTAAATTCCGATGAAATGTCTGTGTTTCATCGTCAATAAGAAGGTGCAAGGTATACAGTAAACCTGAAGTGAAGCATCGGAATCGCAAACTGAACTCACAGGAGTGGTTCAAATCACAGAAAGTAAGAGTGTCAGTACTCTTGTACTTAAGTCGGCATTGTGCCTTGTGTATTAAATTCGGATGCAATTTCTGTGTTCCTGCATCAATAAGAAGGTGCAAGGTATAAAGTAAACCTGTAGTGAAGCATCGGAATCTAAAACTGGACTCACAGGAGAGGTTCAAATCATAGAAAGTGAGAGTGTCAGTCTTCTTGTACTTAAGTCGGCATTGTGCCTTTTGTATTACATTCGGATGCAATTTCTGTGTTTCATCATCAATAAGAAGGTGCAAGGTATACAGGAAACCCTAAATGAAGCATCGGAATCTAAAACTGGAATCACAGGAGAGGTTCAAATCATGGAAAGAAAGAGTGACAGTCCTCTTTTACTTAAGTAGACATTGTGCCTTTTGTATTTAAATCCGATGAAATTTCTGTGTTTCATCGTCAATAAGAAGGAGCAAGATATACAGTAAACCTGAGGTGGAGCATCGGAATCTAAAACTGGAATCACAGGAGAGGTTCAAATTATAGAAAGTGAGAGTGTCTGTCCTCTTATATTTAAGTCGGCATTGTGCCTTTTGTATTAAATTCCGATGAAATTTCTGTGTTTCATCGTCAACAAGAAGGTGCAAGGTATACAGTAAACCTGATGTGAAGCATCGGAATCTTAAACTGGACTCACAGGAGAGGTTCATATCATAGAAAGTGCGAGTGTCAGTCCTCTTGTACTTAAGTCGTCATTGTGTCTTTTGTATTAAATTCGGATGCAATTTCTGTGTTCCTTCGTCAATAAGAAGGTGCAAGGTATACAGTAAACCTGAAGTGAAGCATCGGAATCTAAAACTGGACTCACAGGAGAGGTTCAAATCATAGAAAGTGAGAGTGTCAGTCCTCTTGTTCTTAAGTCGGCGTTGTGCCTTTTGCATTAAATTCGGATGCAATTTCTGTGTTTCATCGTCAATAAGAAGGTGCAAGGTATACAGTAAACCTGAAGTGAAACATCGGAATCTAAAACTGGAATCACAGGAGAGGTTCATACCATAGAAAGGGAGAGTGACAGTCCTCTTTCACTTAAGTCGGCATTGTGCCTTTTGTATTAAATTCCGATGAAATATCTGTGCTTCATCGGCAATAAGAAGGTGCAAGGTATACAGTAAACCTGAAGTGAAGCATCGGAATCTAAAACTGGAATCACGGGAGAGGTTCAAATCGTAGAAAGTGAGAGTGTCAGTCCTCTTGTACTTCAGTCGGCATTGTGCCTTTTGTATTAAATTCGGCTGCAATTTCTGTATTTCATCGTCATTAAGAAGGTGCAAGGTATACAGTAAACCTGAAGTGAAGCATCGAAATCTAAAACTAGACTCACAGGAGAGGTTCAAATCAAAGCAAGAGAGAGTGACAGTCCTCTTTTACTTGAGTCGGCATTGTGCCTTTTGTATTAAATTCCGATGAAATTTCTATGTTTCATCATCAATAAGGTGGTGCAAGGTATACAGTAAACCTGAAGTGAAGCATCGGAATCTAAAACTGAACTCACAGGAGTGGTTCAAATTATAGGAAGTGAGAGTGTCAGTCCTCTTGTACTTAAGTCGGCATTGTGCCTTTTGTATAAAATTCGTATGCAATTTCTGTGTTCCTTCGTCAATACGAAGGTGCAAGGTATACAGAAAAACTGAAATGAAGCATCAGAATATAAAACTGGACTCACAGGAGAGGTTCAAATCATAGAAAGTGAGAGTGTCAGTCCTCTTGTACTTAAGTCGGCATTAAGCCTTTTGTATTAAATTCGGATGCAATTTCTGTGTTTCATCGTCAATAAGAAGGTGCAAGGTATACAGTAAACCTGAAGTGAAGCGTCGGAATCAAAAACTGGACTCACAGGAGAGGTTCAAATCATAGAAAGTGAAAGTGTCAGTCCTCTTGTACTTAAGTCGGCATTGTGCCTTTTGTATTAAATTCCGATGCAATTTCTGTGTTTCATCGTCAATAAGAAGGTGCAAGGTATACAGTAAACCTGAAGTGAAACATCGGAATCTAAAACTGGAATCACATCCGAGGTTCAAATCTTAGGAAGTGAGAGTGTCAGTCCTCTTGTATTTAAGTCGGAATTGTGCCTTTTGTATTAAATTCCGATGCAATTTCTGTGTTTCATCGTCAAATCGGAAGGTGCAAGGTATACAGTAAACCTGAGGTGAAGCATCGGAATCTAAAACTGGACTCACAGGAGAGGTTCAAATCATAGAAAGAGAGAGTGTCAGTCCTCTTTTACTTAAGTCGGCATTGTGCCTTTTGTATTAAATTCCGATGCAATTTCTGTGTTTCATCGTCAATAAGAAGGTGCAAGGTATACAGTAAACCTGAGGTGAAGCATCGGAATCTAAAACTGGACTCACAGGAGGGGTTCAAATCATAGAAAGAGAGAGTGACAGTCCTCTTTTACTAAAGTCGGCATTGTGCCTTTTGTATTAAATTCCGATGACATTTCTGTGTTTCATCGTCAATAAGAAGGTCCTAGGGATACAGGAAACCAGAAGTGAAGCATCGGAATCTAAAACTGGTCTCACAGGAGAGGTTCAAATCATAGAAAGGGAAAGTGTCAGACCTCTTGTACTAAAGTCGGCATTGTGCCTTTTGTATTAAATTCGGATGCAAATTCTGTGTTTCATCGTCAATAACAAGGTGCAAGGTATACAGTAAACCTGAAGTGAAACATCGGAATCTAAATCTGGAATCACAGGCGAGGTTCAAATCTTAGGAAGTGAGAGTGTCAGTCCTCTTGTATTTAAGTCGGCATTGTGCATTTTGTATTAAATTCCGATGCAATTTCTGTGTTTCATCGTCAATAAGAAGGTGCAAGGTATACAGTAAACCTGAGGTGAAGCATCGGAATCTAAAACTGGACTCACAGGAGAGGTTCAAATCATAGAAAGAGAGAGTGTCAGTCCTCTTGTACTTAAGTCGGCATTGTGCCTTTTGTATTAAATTCGGATGCAATTTCGGTGTATCATCGTCAATAAGAAGGTGCAAGGTATACAGTAAACCTGAAGTGAAGCATCGGAATCTAAAACTGGACTCACAGGAGAGGTTCAATTCATAGAAAGTGAGAGTGTCAGTCCTCTTATACTTACGTCGGCATTGTGGCTTTTGTATTAAATTCGGATGCAATTTCTGTGTTTCATTGTCAATACAAAGGTGCAAGGTATACAGTATACCTGAAGTGAAGCATCGGAATCTAAAACTGGACCCACAGGAGGGGTTCAAATCATAGAAAGAGAGAGTGACAGTCCTCATTTACTTAAGTCGGCATTGTGCCATTTGTATTAAATTCCGATGAAATGTCTGTGTTTCATCGTCAATAAGAAGGTGCAAGGTATACAGTAAACCTGTAGTGAAGCATCGGAATCGCAAACTGGACTCACAGGAGTGGTTCAAATCATAGAAAGTCCTCTTGTACTTAAGTCGGCATTGTGCCTTGTGTATTAACTTCGGATGCAATTTCTGTGTTCCTTCATCAATAAGAAGGTGCAAGGTATACAGTAAACCTGAAGTGAAGCCTCGGAATCTAAAACTGGACTCACAGGAGAGGTTCAAATCATAGAAAGTGAGAGTGTCAGTCTTCTTGTACTTAAGTCGGCATTGTGCCTTTTGTATTAAATTCGGATGCAATTTCTGTGTTTCATCGTCAATAAGAGGGTGCAAGGTATACAGGAAACCCTAAATGAAGCATCGGAATCTAAAACTGGAATCACAGGAGAGGTTCAAATTATAGAAAGAGAGCGTGTCAGTCCTCTTGTATTTAAGTCGGCATTGTGCCTTTTGTATTAAATTCCGATGCAATTTCTGTGTTTCATCGTCAATAAGAAGGTGCAAGGTATACAGTAAACCTGAAGTGAAGCATCGGAATCTAAAACTGGACTCACAGGAGAGGTTCAGATCATAGAAAGAGAGAGTGACAGTCCCCTTATACTTAAGTGGGCATTGTGCCTTTTGTATTAAATTCCGATGAAATTTCTGTGTTTCATCGTGAATAAGAAGGTCCTAGGGATACAGTAATCCTGAAGTGAAGCATCGGAATCTAAAACTGGACTCACAGGAGAGGTTCAAATCATAGAAACGGAAAGTGTCAGTCCTCTTGTACTTAAGTCGGCATTGTGCCTTTTGTATTAAATTCGGATGCAATTTCTGTGTTTCATCGTTAATAAGAAGGGCGAGGTATACTGTAAACCTGAAGTGAAGCATCGGAATCGAAATCTGGATTCACAGGAGAGGTTCAAATGATAGAAAGAGATAGTGACAGTCTTCTTTTACTTAAGTCGGCATTGTGCTCTTTGTATTAAATTCCGTTGAAATTTCTGTGATTCATCGTCAATAAGAAGGTGCAAGGTATACAGTAAACCTGAAGTGAAGCATCGGAATCTAAAACTGGACTCACAGGAGAGGTTCAAATCATAGAAAGTGAGAATGTAAGTCCTCTTGTACTTAAGTCGGCATTGTGCCTTTTGTATTAAATTCGGATGCAATTTCTGTGTTTCATCATCAATAAGAAGGTGCAAGGTATACAGTAAACCTGAAATGAAGCATCGGAATCTAAAACTGGACTCACAGGAGAGGTTCAAATTATGGAAAGTGAGAGTGTCAGTCCTCTTGTACTTAAGTCGGCATTGTGATTTTTGTATTAAATTCGGATGCAATTTCTGTTTTCCTTCGTCAATAAGAAGGTGCAAGGTATACAGTAAACCTGAAGTGAAGCATCGTAATCTAAAACTGGACTCACAGGAGAGGTTCAAATCATAGAAAGGGAAAGTGTGAGTCCTCTTGTACTTAAGTCGGCATTGTGCCTTTTGTATTAAATTGGGATGCAATTTCTGTGTTTAATCGTCAACAAGAAGGTGAAAGGTATACAGTAAACCTGAAGTGAAGCATCGGAATCGAAAACTGGGCTCACAGGAGAGGTTCAAATCATAGAAAGAGAGAGTGACAGTCCTCTTTTACTTAAGTCGGCATTGTGCCTTTTGTGTTAAATTCCGTTGAAATTTCTGTGTTTCATCGTCAATAAGAAGGTGCAAGGTATACAGTAAACCTGAAGTGAAGCATCGGAAGCTAAAACTGGACACACAGGAGAGGTTCAATTCATAGAAAGAGAGAGTAACAGTTGTCTTTTACTTAAGTCGGCATTGTACCTTTTGTATTAAATTCCGTTGAAATTTCTGTGTTTCATCGTCAATAAGAAGGTGCAATGTATACAGTAAACCTGAAGTGAAGCATCGGAATCTAAAACTGGACTCACAGGAGAGGTTCAAATCATAGAAAGTGAGAGCGTCAGTCCTCTTGTAATTAAGTCGGCATTATGCCTTTTGTATTAAATTCGGATGCAATTTCTGTGATTCATCGTCAATATGAAGGTGCAAGGTATACAGTAAAACTGAAGTGAAGCATCGGAATCTAAAACTGGACTCACAGGAGAGGTTCAAATCATAGAAAGTGAGAGTGACAGTCCTCTTTTACTTAAGTCGGCATTGTGAGTTTTGTTTTAAATTCCGATGAAATTTCTGTGTTTCATCGTCAATAAGAATGTACTAGGGATACAGTAAACCTGAAGTGAAGCATCGGAATCTAAAACTGGACTCACAGGAGAGGTTCAAGTCATAGAAAGGGAAAGTGTCAGTCCTCTTGTACTTAAGTCGGCATTGTGCTTTTTGTATTAAATTCCGATGCAATTTCTGTGTCTCATCGTCAACAAGAAGGTGCAAGGTATACAGTAAACCTGAAGTGAAACATCGGAATCTAAAACTGGAATCACAGGCGAGGTTCAAATCTTAGGAAGTGAGAGTGTGAGTCCTCTTGTATTTAAGTCGGCATTGTGCCTTTTGTATTAAATTCCGATGCAATTTCTGTGTTTCATCGTCAATAAGAAGGTGCAAGGTATACAGTAAACCTGAGGTGAAGCATCGGAATCTAAAACTGGACTCGCAGGAGAGGTTCAAATCATAGAAAGAGAGAGTGACAGTCCTCTTTTACTTAAGTCGGCATTGTGCCTTTTGTATTAAATTCCGATGAAATTTCCGTGTTTCATCGTCAATAAGAAGGTCCTAGGGATACAGTAAACCAGAAGTGAAGCATCGGAATCTAAAACTGGGCTCACAGGAGTGGTTCAAATCATAGAAAGGGAAAGTGTCAGACCTCTTGTACTTAAGTCGGCATTAAGCCTTTTGTATTAAATTCGGATGCAATTTCTGTGTTTCATCGTCAATAAAAAGGTGCAAGGTATACAGTAAACCTGAAGTGAAGCATCGGATTCAAAATCTGGACTCACAGGAGAGGTTCAAATCATAGAAAAAGAGAGTGACAGTTCTCTTTTACTTAAGTCGGCATTGTGCCTTTTGTATTAAATTCCGTTGAAATTTCTGTGTTTCATCGTCAATAAGAAGGTGCAAGGTATACAGTAAACCTGAAGTGTAGCATCGGAATCTAAAACTGGACTCACAGGAGAGGTTCAAATCATAGAAAGTGAGAGTGTCAGTCCTCTTGTACTTAAGTCGGCATTGTGCCTTTTGTATTAAATTCCGATGCAATTTCGGTGTTTCATCGTCAATAAGAATGTGCAAGGTATACAGTAAACCTGAAGTGAAGCATCGGAATCTAAAACTGAACTCACAGGAGAGGTTCAAATCATAGAAAGTGAGAGTGTCAGTCCTCTTGTACTTAAGTCGGCATTGTGCCTTTTGTATTAAATTCGGATGCAATTTCTGTGTTTCATCGTCAATAAAAAGGTGCAAGGTATACAGTAAACCTGTAGTGAAGCATCGGAATCTGAAACTGGACCCACAGGAGAGATTCAAATCATAGAAAGAGAGAGTGACAGTCCTCTTGTACTTAAGTCGGCATTGTGCTTTTTGTTTTAAATTGCGATGAAATGTCTGTGTTTCATCGTCAATAAGAAGGTGCAAGGTATACAGTAAACCTGAAGTGAAGCATCGGAATCTAAAACTGGACTCACAGGAGAGGTTCAGATCATAGAAAGGGAGAGTGACAGTCCCCTTTTACTTAAGTCGTCATTGTGCCTATTGTATTAAATTCCGATGAAATTTCTGTGTGTCATCGTGAATAAGATGGTCCTAGGGATACAGTAAACCTGAAGTGAAGGATCAGAATCTAATACTGGACTCACAGGAGAGGTTCAAATCATAGGAAGGGAAAGTGTCAGTCCTCTTGCACTTAAGTCGGCATTGTGCCTTTTGTGTTAAATTCGGATGCAATTTCTGTGTTTCATCGTCAATAAGAAGGTGCGAGGTATACTGTAAACTTGAAGTGAAGCATCCAAATCGAAATCTGGATTCACAGGAGAGGTTCAAATCATAGAAAGAGAGAGAGACAGTCCTCTTTTACTTAAGTCGGCATTGTGCCTTTTGTATTAAATTCCGTTGAAATTTCTGTGATTCATCGTCAATAAGAAGGTGCAAGGTATACAGTAAACCTGAAGTGAAGCATCGGAATCTAAAACTGGACTCACAGGAGAGGTTCAAATCATAGAAAGTGAGAGTGTCAGTCCTCTTGTACTTAAGTCGGCATTGTGCCTTTTGTATTAAATTCGGATGCAATTTCTGTGTTTCATCGTCAATAAGAAGGTGCAAGGTTTACAGTAAACCTGAAGTGAAGCATCGGAATCAAAAACTGGACTCACAGGAGAGGTTCCAATCATAGAAAATGAGAGTGTCAGTCCTCTTGTACTTAAGTCGGCATTGTGCCTTTTGTATTAAATTCCGATGCAATTTCTGTGTATCATCGTCAATAAGAAGGTGCATGGTATACAGTAAACCTGAAGTGTAGCATCGGAATCTAAAACTTTACTCACAAGAGAGGTTCAAATCATAGAAAGGGAGAAAGACAGTCCTCTTTTACTTAAGTTGGCATTGTGCCTTTTGTATTAAATTCCGATGAAATTTCTGTGTTTCATCGTCAACAAGAAGGTGCAAGGTACACAGTAAACCTGATGTGAAGCATCGGAATGTAAAACTGGACTCACAGGAGAGGTTCATATCATAGAAAGTGAGAGTGTCAGTCCTCTTGTACTTAAGTCGGCATTGTGTCTTTTGTATTAAATTCGGATGCAATTTCTGTGTTTCATCGTCAAATGAAGGTGCAAGGTATACAGTAAACCTGAAGTGAAACATCGGAATCTAAAACTGGAATCACAGGAGCGGTTCAAATCATAGAAAGGGAGAGTGACAGTCCTCTTTCACTTGAGTCGGCATTGTGCCTTTTGTATTAAATTCCGATGAAATATCTGTGTTTCATTGTCAAAAAGAAGGTGCAAGGTATACAGTAAACCTGAAGTGAAGCATCGGAATCTAAAACTGGACTCACGGGAGAGGTTCAAATCATAGAAAGTGAGAGTGTCAGTCCTCTTGTACTTCAGTCGGCATTGTGCCTTTTGTATTAAATTCGGCTGCAATTTCTGTGTTTCATCGTCAATAAAAAGGTGCAAGGTATACAGTAAACCTGAAGTGAAGCATCGGAATCTAAAACTGGACTCACAGGAGAGGTTCAAATCATAGAAGATGAGAGTGTCAGTCCTCTTGTACTTAAGTCGGCATTGTGCCTTTTGTATTAAATTCCGATGCAATTTCTGTATTTCATCGTCAATAAGAAGGTGCCAGGTATACAGTAAACCTGAAGTGAAGCATCGGAATCTAAAACTGGATTCACAGGAGAGGTTCAAATCATAGAAAGAGAGAGTGACAGTCCTCTTTTACTTAAGTCGGCATTGTGCCTTTTGTATTAAATTCCGATGAAATTTCTGTGTTTCATCGTCAATAAGAAGGTCCAAGGGATACAGTAAACCTGAAGTGAAGCATCGGAATCTAAAACTGGACTCACAGGAGAGGTTCAAATCATAGAAAGAGAGAGTGTCAGTCCTGTTGTACTTAAGTCGGCATTGTGCCTTTTGTATTAAATTCGTATGCAATTTCTGTGTTTCATCGTCAATAAGAAGGTGCAAAGTATACAGTAAACCTGAAGTGAAGCATTGGAATCTAAAACTGGACTCACAGGAGAGGTTCAAATCAAAGAAAGAGAGAGTGACAGTCCTCTTTTACTTAAGTCGGCATTGTGCCTTTTGTATTAAATTCCGATGAAATTTCTGTGTTTCATCATCAATAAGAAGGTGCAAGGTATACAGTGAACCTGAAGTGAAGCATCGGAATCTAAAACTGAACTCACAGGAGAGGTTCAAATAATAGAAAGTGAGAGTGTCAATCCTCTTGTACTTAAGTCGGCATTGTGCCTTTTGTATTAAATTCGTATGCAATTTCTGTGTTCCTTCGTCAATACGAAGGTGCAAGGTATACAGTAAAACTGAAATGAAGCATCAGAATATAAAACTGGACTCACAGGAGAGGTTCAAATCATAGAAAGTGAGAGTGTCAGTCCTCTTGTACTTAAGTCGGCATTGTGCCTCTTGAATTAAGTTCGGATGCAATTTCTGTGTTTCATCGTCAATAAGAAGGTTCAAGGTATACAGTAAACATGAAGTGAAGCATCGGAATCAAAAACTGGACTCACAGGAGAGGTTCCATTCATAGAAAGTGAAAGTGTCAGTCCTCTTGTACTTAAGTCGGCATTGTGCCTTATGTATTAAATTCCGCTGCAATTTCTGTGTTTCATCGTCAATAAGAAGGTGCATGGTATACAGTAAACCTGAAGTGAAGCATCGGAATCTAAAACTGGACTCACAAGAGAGGTTCAAATCATAGAAAGGGAGAGTGACAGTCCTCTTTTACTTAATTCGGCATTGTGCCATTTGTATTAAATTCCGATGAAATTTCTGTGTTTCATAATCTATAAGAAGGTGCAAGGTATACAGTAAACCTGAAGTGATGCTTCGGAATCTAAAACTGGACTCACAGGAGAGGTTCATATCATAGAAAATGAGAGTCTCAGTCCTCCTGTACTTAAGTCGGCATTGTGTCTCTTGTATTAAATTCGGATGCAATTTCTGTGTTTCTTCGTCAATAAGAAGGTGCATGGTATACAGTAAACCTGAAGTGTAGCATCGGAATCTAAAACTTTACTCACAAGAGAGGTTCAAATCATAGAAAGGGAGAAAGACAGTCCTCTTTTACTTAAGTTGGCATTGTGCCTTTTGTATTAAATTCCGATGAAATTTCTGTGTTTCATAATCTATAAGAAGGTGCAAGGTATACAGTAAACCTGAAGTGAAGCATCGGAATCTAAAACTGGACTCACAGGAGGGGTTCAAATCATAGAAAGTGAGAGTCCTCTTGTACTTAAGTTGGCATTGTGCCTTTTTCATTAGATTCGGATGCAATTTCTGTGTTTCATCGTCAATAAGAAGGTGCACAGTATACAGTAAACCTGAAGTGAAGCATCGGAATCTAAAACTGGACTCACAGGAGAGGTTCAAATCATCGAAGGTGAGAGTGTCAGTCCTCTTGTACTTAAGTCGGCATTGTGCCTTTTGTATTAAATTCGGATGCAATTTCTGTGTTTCATCGTCAATGAGAAGGTGCAAGGTATACAGTATACCTGACGTGAAGCATCGGAATCTAAAACTGGACTCACAGGAGAGGTTCAAATCATAGAAGATGAGAGTGTCAGTCCTCTTGTACTTAAGTCGGCATTGTGCCTTTTATATAAAATTCCGATGCAATTTCTGTATTTCATCGTCAATAAGAAGGTGCAAGATATACAGTAAACCTGAAGTGAAGCATCGGAATCTAAAACTGGAATCACAGGAGAGGTTCCAATCATAGAAAGTGAGAGTGTCACTCCTCTTGTACTTAAGTCGGCATTGTGCCTTTTGTATTAAATTCCGATGCAATTACTGTGTTTCATCGTCAATAAGAAGGTGCAAGGTATAGAATAAACCTGAAGTGAAGAATCAGAATCTAAAATTGGATTCAAAGGAGAGGTTCAAATCATAGAAAGAGAGAGTGACAGTCCTCTTTTACTTAAGTCGGCATTGTGCCTTTTGTATTAAATTCCGATGAAATTTCTGTGTTTCATCGTCAATAAGAAGGTGCAAGGTATGCAGTAAACCTAAAGTGAAGCATCGGACTCTAAAACTGGACTCACAGGAGAGGTTCAAGTCATAGAATGTGAGAGTGTCAGTTCTCTTGTACTTAAGTCGGCATTGTGCCTTTTGTATTAAATTCGGATGCAGTTTCTGTGTTTCATCGTCAATAAGAATGTCCAAGGTATACAGTAAACCTGAAGTGAAGCATCGGAATCTAAAACTGGATTCACAGGAGATGTTCAAATCATAGAAAGAGAGAGTGACAGTCCTCTTTTACTTAAATCGGCATTGTGCTTTTTGTATTAAATTCCGATGAAATTTCTGTGTTTCATCGTCAATAAGAAGGTGCAAGGTATACAGTAAACCTGAAGTGAAACATCGGAATCTAAAACTGGACTCACAGGAGAGGTTCAAATCATAGAAAGTGAGAGTGTCAGTCCTCCTGTACTTAAGTCGGCATTGTGCCTCTTGTATTAAATTTGGATGCAATTTCTGTGTTTCATCGTCAATAAGAAGGTGCAAGGTATACAGTAAACCTGAAGTGAAGCATCGGAATCTAAAACTGGACTCACAGGAGAGGTTCCAATCATAGAAAGTGAGAGTGTCAGTCCTCTTGTACTTAAGTCGTAATTGTGCCTTTGGTATTAAATTCGGCTGCAATTTCTGTGTTTCATCGTCAACAAGAAGGTGCAAGGTATACAATAAACCTGAAGTGAAGCATCGGAATCTAAAACTAGACTCACAGGAGAGGTTCAAATCATAGAAGATGAGAGTGTCAGTCCTCTTGTACTTAAGTCGGCATTGTGCCTTTTGTATTAAATTCCGATGCAATTTCTGTATTTCATCGTCAATAAGAAGGTGCAAGGTATACAGTAAACCTGAAGTGAAGCATCGGAATCTAAAACTGGATTCACAGGACAGGTTCCAATCATAGAAAGTGAGAGTGTCACTCCTCTTGTACTTAAGTCGGCATTGTGCCTTTTGTATTAAATTCCGATGCAATTTCTGTGTTTCATCGTCAATAAGAAGGTGCAAGGTATAGAGTAAACCTGAAGTGAAGCATCAGAATCTAAAACTGGGCTCACAGGAGAGGTTTAAATCATAGAAAGAGAGAGTGACAGTCCTCTTTTACTTAAGTCGGCATTGTTCCTTTTGTATTATGTTCCGATGAAATTTCTGTGTTTCATCGTCAATACGAAGGTCCAAGGGATACAGTAAACCTGAAGTGAAGCATCGGAATCTAAAACTGGACTCACAGGAGAGGTTCAAATCATAGAAAGAGAGAGTGTCAGTCCTGTTGTACTTAAGTCGGCATTGTGCCTTTTGTATTAAATTCGGATGCAATTTCTGTGTTTCATCGTCAGTAAGAAGGTGCAAGGTATACAGTAAACCTGAAGTGAAGCATTGGAATCTAAAACTGGACTCACAGGAGAGGTTAAAATCAAAGAAAGAGAGAGTGACAGTCCTCTTTTACTTAAGTCGGCATTGTGCCTTTTGTATTAAATTCCGATGAAATTTCTGTGTTTCATCATCAATAAGAAGGTGCAAGGTATACAGTAAACCTGAAGTGAAGCATCGGAATCTAAAACTGAACTCACAGGAGAGGTTCAAATCATAGAAAGGGAGAGTGACAGTCCTCTTTTACTTAAGTCGGCATTGTGCCATTTGTATTAAATTCCGATGAAATTTCTGTGTTTCATCATCTATAAGAAGGTGCAAGGTATACAGTAAACCTGAAGTGAAGCATCGGAATCTAAAACTGGACTCACAGGAGAGGTTCATATCATAGAAAATGAGAGTGTCAGTCCTCCTGTACTTAAGTCGGCATTGTGTCTCTTGTATTAAATTCGGATGCAATTTCTGTGTTCCTTCGTCAATAAGAAGGTGCAAGGTATACAGTAAACCTGAAGTGAAGCATCGGAATCTAAAACTGGACTCGCAGGAGAGGTTCAAATCATAAAAAGAGAGAGTGACAGTCCTCTTTTACTTAAGTCGGCATTGTGCCTTTTGTATTAAATTCCGATGCAATTTCTGTGTTTCATCGTCAATAAGAAGGTGCAAGGTATACAGTAAACCTGAGGTGAAGCATCGGAATCTAAAACTGGACTCGCAGGAGAGGTTCAAATCATAGAAAGAGAGAGTGACAGTCCTCTTTTACTTAAGTCGGCATTGTGCCTTTTGTATTAAATTCCGATGAAATTTCCGTGTTTCATCGTCAATAAGAAGGTCCTAGGGATACAGTAAACCAGAAGTGAAGCATCGGAATCTAAAACTGGGCTCACAGGAGTGGTTCAAATCATAGAAAGGGAAAGTGTCAGACCTCTTGTACTTAAGTCGGCATTAAGCCGTTTGTATTAAATTCGGATGCAATTTCTGTGTTTCATCGTCAATAAAAAGGTGCAAGGTATACAGTAAACCTGAAGTGAAGCATCGGATTCAAAATCTGGACTCACAGGAGAGGTTCAAATCATAGAAAAAGAGAGTGACAGTTCTCTTTTACTTAAGTCGGCTTTGTGCCTTTTGTATTAAATTCCGTTGAAATTTCTGTGTTTCATCGTCAATAAGAAGGTGCAAGGTATACAGTAAACCTGAAGTGAAACATCGGAATCTAAAACTGGAATCACAGGCGAGGTTCAAATCTTAGGAAGTGAGAGTGTCAGTCCTCTTGTATTTAAGTCGGCATTGTGCCTTTTGTATTAAATTCCGATGCAATTTCTGTGTTTCATCGTCAATAAGAAGGTGCAAGGTATACAGTAAACCTGTAGTGAAGCATCGGAATCTGAAACTGGACCCACAGGAGAGATTCAAATCATAGAAAGAGAGAGTGACAGTCCTCTTTTACTTAAGTCGGCATTGTGCTTTTTGTTTTAAATTGCGATGAAATGTCTGTGTTTCATCGTCAATAAGAAGGTGCAAGGTATACAGTAAACCTGAAGTGAAGCATCGGAATCGCAAACTGGACTCACAGGAGTGGTTCAAATCATAGAAAGTAAGAGTGTCAGTACTCTTGTACTTAAGTCGGCATTGTGCCTTGTGTATTAAATTCGGATGCAATTTCTGTGTTCCTTCATCAATAAGAAGGTGCAAGGTATAAAGTAAACCTGTAGTGAAGCATCGGAATCTAAAACTGGACTCACAGGAGAGGTTCAAATCATAGAAAGTGAGAGTGTCAGTCTTCTTTTACTTAAGTCGGCATTGTGCCTTTTGTATTAAATTCGGATGCAATTTCTGTGTTTCATCGTCAATAAGAAGGTGCAAGATATACAGTAAACCTGAGGTGAAGCATCGGAATCGAAAACTTGAATCACAGGAGAGGTTCAAATTATAGAAAGTGAGAGTGTCAGTCCTCTTATATTTAAGTCGGCATTGTGCTTTTTGTATTAAATTCCGATGCAATTTCTGTGTTTCATCGTCAATAAGAAGGTGCAAGGTATACAGTAAACCTGAAGTGAAGCATCGGAATCTGAAACTGGACTCACAGGAGAGGTTCAGATCATAGAAAGGGAGAGTGACAGTCCCCTTTTACTTAAGTCGGCATTGTGCCTATTGTATTAAATTCCGATGAAATTTCTGTGTGTCGTCGTGAATAAGAAGGTCCTAGGGATACAGTAAACCTGAAGTGAAGGATCAGAATCTAAAACTGGACTCACAGGAGAGGTTCAAATCATAGGAAGGGAAAGTGTCAGTCCTCTTGCACTTAAGTCGGCATTGTGCCTTTTGTATTAAATTCGGATGCAATTTCTGTGTTTCATCGTCAATAAGAAGGTGCGAGGTACGCTGTAAACCTGAAGTGAAGCATCCAAATCGAAATCTGGATTCACAGGAGAGGTTCAAATCATAGAAAGAGAGAGAGACAGTCCTCTTTTACTTAAGTCGGCATTGTGCCTTTTGTATTAAATTCCGTTGAAATTTCTGTGATTCATCGTCAATAAGAAGGTGCAAGGTATACAGTAAACCTGAAGTGAAGCATCGGAATCTAAAACTGGACTCACAGGAGAGGTTCAAATCATAGAAAGTGAGAGTGTCAGTCCTCTTGTACTTAAGTCGGCATTGTGCCTTTTGTATTAAATTCGGATGCAATTTCCGTGTTTCATCGTCAATAAAAAGGTGCAAGGTTTACAGTAAACCTGAAGTGAAGCATCGGAATCAAAAACTGGACTCACAGGAGAGGTTCCAATCATAGAAAGTGAGAGTGTCAGTCCTCTTGTACTTAAGTCGGCATTGTGCCTTTTGTATTAAATTCCGATGCAATTTCTGTGTATCATCGTCAATAAGAAGGTGCATGGTATACAGTAAACCTGAAGTGTAGCATCGGAATCTAAAACTTTACTCACAAGAGAGGTTCAAATCATAGAAAGGGAGAAAGACAGTCCTCTTTTACTTAAGTTGGCTTTGTGCCTTTTGTATTAAATTCCGATGAAATTTCTGTGTTTCATCGTCAACAAGAAGGTGCAAGGTACACAGTAAACCTGATGTGAAGCATCGGAATGTAAAACTGGACTCACAGGAGAGGTTCATATCATAGAAAGTGAGAGTGTCAGTCCTCTTGTACTTATGTCGGCATTGTGTCTTTTGTATTAAATTCGGATGCAATTTCTGTGTACCTTCGTCAATAAGAAGGTGCAAGGTATACAGTAAACCTGAAGTGAAGCGTCGGAATCTAAAACTGGACTCACAGGAGAGGTTCAAATCATAAAAAGTGAGAGTGTCAGTCCTATTGTACTTAAGTCGGCGTTGTGCCTTTTGCATTAAATTCGGATGCAATTTCTGTGTTTCATCGTCAAATGAAGGTGCAAGGTATACAGTAAACCTGAAGTGAAACATCGGAATCTAAAACTGGAATCACAGGAGAGGTTCAAATCATAGAAAGGGAGAGTGACAGTCCTCTTTCACTTAAGTCGGCATTGTGCCTTTTGTATTAAATTCCGATGAAATATCTGTGTTTCATCGTCAAGATGAAGGTGCAAGGTATACAGTAAACCTGAAGTGAAGCATCGGAATCTAAAACTGGACTCACGGGAGAGGTTCAAATCATAGAAAGTGAGAGTGTCAGTCCTCTTGTACTTCAGTCGTCATTGTGCCTTTTGTATTAAATTCGGCTGCAATTTCTGTGTTTCATCGTCAATAAGAAGGTACAAGGTATACAGTAAACCTGAAGTGAAGCATCGGAATCTAAAACTGGACTCACAGGAGAGGTTCAAATCATAGAAGATGAGAGTGTCAGTCCTCTTGTACTTAAGTCGGCATTGTGCCTTTTGTATTAAATTCCGAAGCAATTTCTGTATTTCATCGTCAATAAGAAGGTGCCAGGAATACAGTAAACCTGAAGTGAAGCATCGGAATCTAAAACTGGATTCACAGGAGAGGTTCAAATCATAGAAAGAGAGAGTGACAGTCCTCTTTTACTTAAGTCGGCATTGTGCCTTTTGTATTAAAATCCGATGAAATTTCTGTGTTTCATCGTCAATAAGAAGGTCCAAGGGATACAGTAAACCTGAAGTGAAGCATCTGAATCTAAAACTGGACTCACAGGAGAGGTTCAAATCATAGAAAGAGAGAGTGTCAGTCCTGTTGTACTTAAGTCGGCATTGTGCCTTTTGTATTAAATTCGTATGCAATTTCTGTGTTTCATCGTCAATAAGAAGGTGCAAGGTATACAGTACACCTGAAGTGAAGCATTGGAATCTAAAACTGGACTCACAGGAGAGGTTCAAATCAAAGAAAGAGAGAGTGACAGTCCTCTTTTACTTAAGTCGGCATTGTGCCTTTTGTATTAAATTCCGATGAAATTTCTGTGTTTCATCATCAATAAGAAGGTGCAAGGTATACAGTAAACCTGAAGTGAAGCATCGGAATCTAAAACTGTACTCACAGGAGAGGTTCAAATTATAGAAAGTGAGAGTGTCAGTCCTCTTGTACTTAAGTCGGCATTGTGCCTTTTGTATTAAATTCGTATGCAATTTCTGTGTTCCTTCGTCAATACGAAGGTGCAAGGTATACAGTAAAACTGAAATGAAGCATCAGAATATAAAACTGGACTCACAGGAGAGGTTCAAATCATAGAAAGTGAGAGTGTCAGTCTTCTTGTACTTAAGTCGGCATTGTGCCTCTTGAATTAAGTTCGGATGCAATTTCTGTGTTTCATCGTCAATAAGAAGGTTCAAGATATACAGTAAACATGAAGTGAAGCATCGGAATCAAAAACTGGACTCACAGGAGAGGTTCCATTCATAGAAAGTGAAAGTGTCAGTCCTCTTGTACTTAAGTCGGCATTGTGCCTTATGTATTAAATTCCGATGCAATTTCTGTGTTTCATCGTCAATAAGAAGGTGCATGGTATACAGTAAACCTGAAGTGAAGCATCGGAATCTAAAACTGGACTCACAAGAGAGGTTCAAATCATAGAAAAGGAGAGTGACAGTCCTCTTTTACTTAATTCGGCATTGTGCCATTTGTATTAAATTCCGATGAAATTTCTGTGTTTTATCATCTATAAGAAGGTGCAAGGTATACAGTAAACCTGACGTGAAGCATCGGAATCTAAAACTGGACTCACAGGAGAGGTTCATATCATAGAAAATGAGAGTCTCAGTCCTCCTGTACTTAAGTCGGCATTGTGTCTCTTGTATTAAATTCGGATGCAATTTCTGTGTTTCTTCGTCAATAAGAAGGTGCAAGGTATACAGTAAACCTGAAGTGAAGCATCGGAATCTAAAACTGGACTCACAGGAGGGGTTCAAATCATAGAAAGTGAGAGTCCTCTTGTACTTAAGTCGGCATTGTGCCTTTTTCATTATATTCGGATGCAATTTCTGTGTTTCATCGTCAAAAAGAAGGTGCAAGGTATACAGTAAACATGAAGTGAAGCATCGGAATCTAAAACTGGACTCACAGGAGAGGTTCAAATCATCGAAAGTGAGAGTGTCAGTCCTCTTGTACTTAAGTCGGCATTGTGCCTTTTGTATTAAATTCGGATGCAATTTCTGTGTTTCATCGTCAATAAGAAGGTGCAAGGTATACAGTATACCTGACGTGAAGCATCGGAATCTAAAACTGGACTCACAGGAGAGGTTCAAATCATAGAAGATGAGAGTGTCAGTCCTCTTGTACTTAAGTCGGCATTGTGCCTTTTATATTAAATTCCGATGCAATTTCTGTATTTCATCGTCAATAAGAAGGTGCAAGATATACAGTAAACCTGAAGTGAAGCATCGGAATCTAAAACTGGAATCACAGGAGAGGTTCCAATCATAGAAAGTGAGAGTGTCACTCCTCTTGTACTTAAGTCGGCATTGTGCCTTTTGTATTAAATTCCGATGCAATTTCTGTGTTTCATCGTCAATAAGAAGGTGCAAGGTATAGAGTAAACCTGAAGTGAAGCATCAGAATCTAAAATTGGATTCACAGGAGAGGTTCAAATCATAGAAAGAGAGAGTGACAGTCCTCTTTTACTTAAGTCGGCATTGTGCCTTTTGTATTAAATTCCGATGAAATTTCTGTGTTTCATCGTCAATAAGAAGGTGCAAGGTATGCAGTAAACCTAAAGTGAAGCATCGGACTCTAAAACTGGACTCACAGGAGAGGTTCAAGTCATAGAATGTGAGAGTGTCAGTTCTCTTGTACTTAAGTCGGCATTGTGCCTCTTGTATAAAATTTGGATGCAATTTCTGTGTTTCATCGTCAATAAGAAGGTGCAAGGTATACAGTAAACCTGAAGTGAAGCATCGGAATCTAAAACTGGACTCACAGGAGAGGTTCCAATCATAGAAAGTGAGAGTGTCAGTCCTCTTGTACTTAAGTCGGCATTGTGCCTTTGGTATTAAATTCGGCTGCAATTTCTGTGTTTCATTGTCAACAAGAAGGTGCAAGGTATACAGTAAACCTGAAGTGAAGCATCGGAATCTAAAACTAGACTCACAGGAGAGGTTCAAATCATAGAAGATGAGAGTGTCAGTCCTCTTGTACTTAAGTCGGCATTGTGCGTTATGTATTAAATTCCGATGCAATTTCTGTATTTCATCGTCAATAAGAAGGTGCAAGGTATACAGTAAACCTGAAGTGAAGCATCGGAATCTAAAACTGGATTCACAGGACAGGTTCCAATCATAGAAAGTGAGAGTGTCACTCCTCTTGTACTTAAGTCGGCATTGTGCCTTTTGTATTAAATTCCGATGCAATTTCTGTGTTTCATCGTCAATAAGAAGGTGCAAGGTATAGAGTAAACCTGAAGTGAAGCATCAGAATCTAAATCTGGGCTCACAGGAGAGGTTCAAATCATAGAAAGGGAGAGTGACAGTCCTCTTTTACTTAAGTCGGCATTGTTCCTTTTGTATTATGTTCCCATGAAATTTCTGTGTTTCATCGTCAATACGAAGGTCCAAGGGATACAGTAAACCTGAAGTGAAGCATCGGAATCTAAAACTGGACTCACAGGAGAGGTTCAAATCATAGAAAGAGAGAGTGTCAGTCCTGTTTTACTTAAGTCGGCATTGTGCCTTTTGTATTAAATTCGGATGCAATTTCTGTGTTTCATCGTCAGTAAGAAGGTGCAAGGTATACAGTAAACCTGAAGTGAAGCATTGGAATCTAAAACTGGACTCACAGGAGAGGTTCAAATCAAAGAAAGAGAGAGTGACAGTCCTCTTTTATTTAAGTCGGCATTGTGCCTTTTGTATTAAATTCGTATGCAATTTCTGTGTTTCATCGTCAATAAGAAGGTGCAAGGTATACAGTAAACCTGAAGTGAAGCATTGGAATCTAAAACTGGACTCACAGGAGAGGTTCAAATCAAAGAAAGAGAGAGTGACAGTCCTCTTTTACTTAAGTCGGCATTGTGCCTTTTGTATTAAATTCCGATGAAATTTCTGTGTTTCATCATCAATAAGAAGGTGCAAGGTATACAGTAAACCTGAAGTGAAGCATCGGAATCTAAAACTGAACTCACAGGAGAGGTTCAAATTATAGAAAGTGAGAGTGTCAGTCCTCTTGTACTTAAGTCGGCATT
The DNA here is from genome assembly GCF_021461395.2 of Schistocerca americana. Lineage (NCBI taxonomy): Eukaryota > Metazoa > Arthropoda > Insecta > Orthoptera > Acrididae > Schistocerca > Schistocerca americana. The sequence continues at coordinate 1,590,970 of NC_060128.1, forward strand.
GTGCCTTTTGTATTAAATTCGTATGCAATTTCTGTGTTCCTTCGTCAATACGAAGGTGCAAGGTATACAGTAAAACTGAAATGAAGCATCAGAATATAAAACTGGACTCACAGGAGAGGTTCAAATCATAGAAAGTGAGAGTGTCAGTCTTCTTGTACTTAAGTCGGCATTGTGCCTCTTGAATTAAGTTCGGATGCAATTTCTGTGTTTCATCGTCCATAAGAAGGTTCAAGATATACAGTAAACATGAAGTGAAGCATCGGAATCAAAAACTGGACTCACAGGAGAGGTTCCATTCATAGAAGGTGAAAGTGTCAGTCCTCTTGTACTTAAGTCGGCATTGTGCCTTATGTATTAAATTCCGATGCAATTTCTGTGTTTCATCGTCAATAAGAAGGTGCATGGTATACAGTAAACCTGAAGTGAAGCATCGGAATCTAAAACTGGACTCACAAGAGAGGTTCAAATCATAGAAAAGGAGAGTGACAGTCCTCTTTTACTTAATTCGGCATTGTGCCATTTGTATTAAATTCCGATGAAATTTCTGTGTTTTATCATCTATAAGAAGGTGCAAGGTATACAGTAAACCTGACGTGAAGCATCGGAATCTAAAACTGGACTCACAGGAGAGGTTCATATCATAGAAAATGAGAGTCTCAGTCCTCCTGTACTTAAGTCGGCATTGTGTCTCTTGTATTAAATTCGGATGCAATTTCTGTGTTTCTTCGTCAATAAGAAGGTGCAAGGTATACAGTAAACCTGAAGTGAAGCATCGGAATCTAAAACTGGACTCACAGGAGGGGTTCAAATCATAGAAAGTGAGAGTCCTCTTGTACTTAAGTCGGCATTGTGCCTTTTTCATTATATTCGGATGCAATTTCTGTGTTTCATCGTCAAAAAGAAGGTGCAAGGTATACAGTAAACATGAAGTGAAGCATCGGAATCTAAAACTGGACTCACAGCAGAGGTTCAAATCATCGAAAGTGAGAGTGTCAGTCCTCTTGTACTTAAGTCGGCATTGTGCCTTTTGTATTAAATTCGGATGCAATTTCTGTGTTTCATCGTCAATAAGAAGGTGCAAGGTATACAGTATACCTGACGTGAAGCATCGGAATCTAAAACTGGACTCACAGGAGAGGTTCAAATCATAGAAGATGAGAGTGTCAGTCCTCTTGTACTTAAGTCGGCATTGTGCCTTTTATATTAAATTCCGATGCAATTTCTGTATTTCATCGTCAATAAGAAGGTGCAAGATATACAGTAAACCTGAAATGAAGCATCGGAATCTAAAACTGGAATCACAGGAGAGGTTCCAATCATAGAAAGTGAGAGTGTCACTCCTCTTGTACTTAAGTCGGCATTGTGCCTTTTGTATTAAATTCCGATGCAATTTCTGTGTTTCATCGTCAATAAGAAGGTGCAAGGTATAGAGTAAACCTGAAGTGAAGCATCAGAATCTAAAATTGGATTCACAGGAGAGGTTCAAATCATAGAAAGAGAGAGTGACAGTCCTCTTTTACTTAAGTCGGCATTGTGCCTTTTGTATTAAATTCCGATGAAATTTCTGTGTTTCATCGTCAATAAGAAGGTGCAAGGTATGCAGTAAACCTAAAGTGAAGCATCGGACTCTAAAACTGGACTCACAGGAGAGGTTCAAGTCATAGAATGTGAGAGTGTCAGTTCTCTTGTACTTAAGTCGGCATTGTGCCTCTTGTATTAAATTTGGATGCAATTTCTGTGTTTCATCGTCAATAAGAAGGTGCAAGGTATACAGTAAACCTGAAGTGAAGCATCGGAATCTAAAACTGGACTCACAGGAGAGGTTCCAATCATAGAAAGTGAGAGTGTCAGTCCTCTTGTACTTAAGTCGGCATTGTGCCTTTGGTATTAAATTCGGCTGCAATTTCTGTGTTTCATTGTCAACAAGAAGGTGCAAGGTATACAGTAAACCTGAAGTGAAGCATCGGAATCTAAAACTAGACTCACAGGAGCGGTTCAAATCATAGAAGATGAGAGTGTCAGTCCTCTTGTACTTAAGTCGGCATTGTGCGTTATGTATTAAATTCCGATGCAATTTCTGTATTTCATCGTCAATAAGAAGGTGCAAGGTATACAGTAAACCTGAAGTGAAGCATCGGAATCTAAAACTGGATTCACAGGACAGGTTCCAATCATAGAAAGTGAGAGTGTCACTCCTCTTGTACTTAAGTCGGCATTGTGCCTTTTGTATTAAATTCCGATGCAATTTCTGTGTTTCATCGTCAATAAGAAGGTGCAAGGTATAGAGTAAACCTGAAGTGAAGCATCAGAATCTAAAACTGGGCTCACAGGAGAGGTTCAAATCATAGAAAGAGAGAGTGACAGTCCTCTTTTACTTAAGTCGGCATTGTTCCTTTTGTATTATGTTCCCATGAAATTTCTGTGTTTCATCGTCAATACGAAGGTCCAAGGGATACAGTAAACCTGAAGTGAAGCATCGGAGTCTAAAACTGGACTCACAGGAGAGGTTCAAATCATAGAAAGAGAGAGTGTCAGTCCTGTTGTACTTAAGTCGGCATTGTGCCTTTTGTATTAAATTCGGATGCAATTTCTGTGTTTCATCGTCAGTAAGAAGGTGCAAGGTATACAGTAAACCTGAAGTGAAGCATTGGAATCTAAAACTGGACTCACAGGAGAGGTTCAAATCAAAGAAAGAGAGAGTGACAGTCCTCTTTTATTTAAGTCGGCATTGTGCCTTTTGTATTAAATTCCGATGAAGTTTCTGTGTTTCATCATCAATAAGAAGGTGCAAGATATACAGTAAACCTGAAGTGAAGCATCGGAATCTAAAACTGAACTCACAGGAGAGGTTCAAATCATAGAAAGGGAGAGTGACAGTCCTCTTTTACTTAAGTCGGCAATGTGCCATTTGTATTAAATTCCGATGAAATTTCTGTGTTTCATCATCTATAAGAAGGTGCAAGGTATACAGTAAACCTGAAGTGAAGCATCGGAATCTAAAACTGGACTCACAGGAGAGGTTCATATCATAGAAAATGAGAGTGTCGGGTCCTCCTGTACTTAAGTCGGCATTGTGTCTCTTGTATTAAATTCGGATGCAATTTCTGTGTTCCTTCGTCAATAAGAAGGTGCAAGGTATACAGTAAACCTGAAGTGAAGCATCGGAATCTAAAACTGGACTCACAGGAGGGGTCCAAATCATAGAAAGTGAGAGTGTCACTCCTCTTGTACTTAAGTTGGCATTGTGCCTTTTGTATTAAATTCCGATGCAATTTCTGTGTTTCATCGTCAATAAGAAGTTGCAAGGTATAGTGTAAACCTGAAGTGAAGCATCAGAAACTAAAACTGGATTCACAGGAGAGGTTCAAATCATAAAAAGAGAGAGTGACAGTCCTCTTTTACTTAAGTCGGCATTGTGCCTTTTGTATTAAATTCCGATGAAATTTCTGTGTTTCATCGTCAATAAGAAGGTGCAAGGTATGCAGTAAACCTAATGTGAAGCATCGGACTCTAAAACTGGACTCACAGGAGAGGTTCAAGTCATAGAATGTGAGAGTGTCAGTCCTCTTGTACTTAAGTCGGCATTGTGCCTTTTGTATTAAATTCGGATGCAGTTTCTGAGTTTCATCGTCAATAAGAATGTCCAAGGTATACAGTAAACCTGAAGTGAAGCATCGGAATCTAAAACTGGACTAACAGGAGATGTTCAAATCATAGAAAGAGAGAGTGACAGTCCTCTTGTACTTGAGTCGGCATTGTGCCTCTTGTATTAAATTTGGATGCAATTTCTGTGTTTCATCGTCAATAAGAAGGTGCAAGATATACAGTAAACCTGAAGTGAAGCATCAGAATCTAAAACTGGACTCACAGGAGAGGTACAAATCATAGAAAGGGAGAGTGACAGTCCTCTTTTACTTAAGTCGGCATTGTGCCTTTTGTATTAAGTTCCGATGAAGTTTCTGTGTTTTATCGTCAATAAGAAGGTCCAAGGGATACAGTAAACCTGAAGTGAAGAATCGGAATCTAAAACTGGACTCACAGGAGAGGTTCAAATCATAGAAAGAGAGAGTGTCAGTCCTGTTGTACTTAAGTCGGCATTGTGCCTTTTGTATTAAATTCGGATGCAATTTCTGTGTTTCATCGTCAGTAAGAAGGTGCAAGGTATACAGTAAACCTGAAGTGAAGCATTGGAATCTAAAACTGGACTCACAGGAGAGGTTCAAATCAAAGAAAGAGAGAGTGACAGTCCTCTTATACTTAAGTCGGCATTGTGCCTTTTGTATTAAATTCCGATGAAATTTCTGTGTTTCATCATCAATAAGAAAGTTCAAGGTATACAGTAAACCTGAAGGGAAGCATCGGAATCTAAAACTGAACTCACAGGAGAGGTTCAAATCATAGAAAGGGAGAGTGACAGTCCTCTTTTACTTAAGTCGGCATTGTGCCATTTGTATTAAATTCCGATGAAATTTCTGTGTTTCATCATCTATAAGAAGGTGCAAGGTATACAGTAAACCTGAAGTGAAGCATCGGAATCTAAAACTGGACTCACAGGAGAGGTTCATATCATAGAAAATGAGAGTGTCAGTCCTCCTGTACTTAAGTCGGCATTGTGTCTCTTGTATTAAATTCGGATGCAATTTCTGTGTTCCTTCGTCAATAAGAAGGTGCAAGGTATACAGTAAACCTGAAGTGAAGCATCGGAATCTAAAACTGGACTCACAGGAGGGGTTCAAATCATAGGAAGTGAGAGTGTCAGTCCTCTTGTACTTAAGTCGGCATTGTGCCTTTTTCATTAGATTCGGATGCAATTTCTGTGTTTGATCTTCAATAAGAAGGTGCAAGGTATACAGTAAACCTGATGTGAAGCATCGGAATCTAAAACTGGACTCACAGGAGAGGTTCAAAACATCGAAAGTGAGAGTGTCAGTCCTCTTGTACTTATGTCGGCATTGTGCCTTTTGTATTAAATTCGGATGCAATTTCTGTGTTTCATCGTCAATAAGAAGGTGCAAGGTATACAGTAAACCTGAAGTGAAGCATCGGAATCTAAAACTGGACTCACAGGAGAGGTTCAAATCATAGAAGATGAGAGTGTCAGTCCTCTTGTACTTAAGTCGGCATTGTGCCTTTTATATTAAATTCCGATGCAATTTCTGTATTTCATCGTCAGTAAGAAGGTGCAAGATATACAGTAAACCTGAAGTGAAGCATCGGAATCTAAAACTGGAATCACAGGAGAGGTTCCAATCATAGAAAGTGAGAGTGTCACTCCTCTTGTACTTAAGTTGGCATTGTGCCTTTTGTATTAAATTCCGATGCAATTTCTGTGTTTCATCGTCAATAAGAAGGTGCAAGGTATAGAGTATACCTGAAGTGAAGCATCAGAAACTAAAACTGGATACACAGGAGAGGTTGAAAACATAGAAAGAGAGAGTGACAGTCCTCTTTTACTTAAGTCGGCATTGTGCCTTTTGTATTAAATTCGGATGCAATTTCTGTGTTTCATCGTCAATAAGAAGGTGCAAGGTATGCAGTAAACCTAATGTGAAGCATCGGACTCTAAAACTGGACTCACAGGAGAGGTTCAAGTCATAGAATGTGAGAGTGTCAGTCCTCTTGTACTTAAGTCGGCATTGTGCCTTTTGTATTAAATTCGGATGCTGTTTCTGTGTTTCATCGTCAATAAGAATGTCCAAGGTATACAGTAAACCTGAAGTGAAGCATCGGAATCTAAAACTGGACTCACAGGAGATGTTCAAATCATAGAAAGAGAGAGTGACAGTCCTCTTGTACTTAAGTCGGCATTGTGCCTCTTGTGTTAAATTTGGATGCAATTTCTTTGTTTCATCGTCAATAAGAAGGTGCTAGGTATACAGTAAACCTGAAGTGAAGCATCGGAATCTAAAACTGGAATCACAGGAGAGGTTCAAATCATAGAAAGGGAGAGTGTCAGTCCTCTTGTACTTAAGTCGGCATTGTGCCTTTTGTATTAAATTCGGCAGCAATTTCTGCGTTTCATCGTCAACAAGAAGGTGCAAGGTATACAGTAAACCTGAAGTGAAGCATCGGAATCTAAAACTAGACTCACAGGAGAGGTTCAAATCACAGAAGATGAGAGTGTCAGTCCTCTTGTACTTAAGTCGGCATTGTGCTTTCTGTATTAAATTCCGATGCAATTTCTGTATTTCATCGTCAATAAGAAGGTGCAAGGTATACAGTAAACCTGAAGTAAAGCATCGGAATATAAAACTGGATTCACAGGAGAGGTTCCAATCATAGAAAGTGAGAGTGTCACTCCTCTTGTACTTAAGTCGGCTTTGTGCCTTTTGTATTAAATTCCGATGCAATTTCTGTATTTCATCGTCAGTAAGAAGGTGCAAGATATACAGTAAACCTGAAGTGAAGCATCGGAATCTAAAACTGGCTCACAGGAGATGTTCAAATCATAGAAAGTGAGAGTGTCAGTCCTCTTGTACTTCAGTCGGCATTGTGCCTTTTGTATTAAATTCGGCTGCAATTTCTGTGTTTCATCGTCAATAAGAAGGTGCAAGGTATACAGTAAACCTGAAGTGAAGCATCGGAATCTAAAACTAGACTCACAGGAGAGGTTCAAATCATAGAAGATGAGAGTGTCAGTCCTCTTGTACTTCAGTCGGCATTGTGCCTTTTGTATTAAATTCCGATGCAATTTCTGTATTTCAACGTCAATAGGAAGGTGCAAGGTATACAGTAAACCTGAAGTGAAGCATCAGAATCTAAAACTGGATTCACAGGAGAGGTTCAAATCATAGAAAGAGAGAGTGACAGTCCTCTTTTACTTAAGTCGGCATTGTGCCTTTTGTATTAAATTTCGATGAAATTTCTGTGTTTCATCGTCAATAAGAAGGTCCAAGGAATACAGTAAACCTGAAGTGAAGCATCGGAATCTAAAACTGGACTCACAGGAGAGGTTCAAATCATAGAAAGAGAGAGTGTCAGTCCTGTTGTACTTAAGTAGGCATTGTGCCTTTTATATTAAATTCGTATGCAATTTCTGTGTTTCATCGTCAATAAGAAGGTGCAAGGTATACAGTAAACCTGAAGTGAAGCATTGGAATCAAAAACTGGACTCACAGGAGAGGTTCAAATCAAAGAAAGAGAGAGTGACAGTCCTCTTTTACTTAAGTCGGCATTGTGCCTTTTGTATTAAATTCCGATGAAATTTCTGTGTTTCATCATCAATAAGAAGGTGCAAGGTATACAGTAAACCTGAAGTGAAGCATCGGAATCTAAAACTGAACTCACAGGAGAGGTTCAAATTATAGAAAGTGAGAGTGTCAGTCCTCTTGTACTTAAGTCGGCATTGTGCCTTTTGTATTCAATTCGTATGCAATTTCTGTGTTCCTTCGTCAATACGAAGGTGCAAGGTATACAGTAAAACTGAAATGAAGCATCAGAATATAAAACTGGACTCACAGGAGAGGTTCAAATCATAGAAAGTGAGAGTGTCAGTCCTCTTGTACTTAAGTTTGAATTGTGCCTCTTGAATTAAGTTCGGATGCAATTTCTGCATTTCAACGTCAATAAGAAGGTTCAAGGTATACAGTAAACCTGAAGTGAAGCATCGGAATCAAAAACTGGACTCACAGGAGAGGTTCAAATCATAGAAAGTGAAAGTGTCAGTCCTCTTGTACTTAAGTCGGCATTGTGCCTTATGTATTAAATTCCGATGCAATTTCTGTGTTTCATCGTCAATAAGAAGGTGCATGGTATACAGTAAACCTGAAGTGAAGCATCGGAATCTAAAACTGGACTCACAAGAGAGGTTCAAATCATAGAAAGGGAGAGTGACAGTCCTCTTTTACTTAATTCGGCATTGTGCCATTTGTATTAAATTCCGATGAAATTTCTGTGTTTCATCATCTATAAGAAGGTGCAAGGTATACAGTAAACCTGAAGTGAAGCATCGGAATCTAAAACTGGACTCACAGGAGAGGTTCATATCATAGAAAATGAGAGTGTCAGTCCTCCTGTACTTAAGTCGGCATTGTGTCTCTTGTATTAAATTCGGATGTAATTTCTGTGTTCCCACGTCAATAAGAAGGTGCAATGTATACAGTAAACCTGAAGTGAAGCATCGGAATGTAAAACTGGACTCACAGGAGGGGTTCAAATCATAGAAAGTGAGAGTCCTCTTGTACTTAAGTCGGCATTGTGCCTTTTTCATTAGATTCGGATGCAATTTCTGTGTTTCATCGTCAATAAGAAGGTGCAAGGTATACAGTAAACCTGAAGTGAAGCATCGGAATCTAAAACTGGACTCACAGGAGAGGCTCAAATCATCGAAAGTGAGAGTGTCAGTCCTCTTGTACTTAAGTCGGCATTGTGCCTTTTGTATTAAATTCGGATGCAATTTCTGTGTTTCATCGTCAATAAGAAGGTGCAAGGTATACAGTATACCTGAAGTGAAGCATCGGAATCTAAAACTGGACTCACAGGAGAGGTTCAAATCGTAGAAGATGAGAGTGTCAGTGCTCTTGTACTTAAGTCGGCATTGTGCCTTTTATATTAAATTCCGATGCAATTTCTGTATTTCATCGTCAATAAGAAGGTGCAAGATATACAGTAAACCTGAAGTGAAGCATCGGAATCTAAAACTGGAATCACAGGAGAGGTTCCAATCATAGAAAGTGAGAGTGTCACTCCTCTTGTACTTAAGTCGGCATTGTGCCTTTTGTATTAAATTCCGATGCAATTTCTGTGTTTCATCGTCAATAAGAAGGTGCAAGGTATAGAGTAAACCTGAAGTGAAGCATCAGAATCTAAAATTGAATTCACAGGAGAGGTTCAAATCATACAAAGAGAGAGTGACAGTCCTCTTTTATTTAAGTCGGCATTGTGCCTTTTGTATTAAATTCCGATGAAATTTCTGTGTTTCATCGTCAATAAGAAGGTGCAAGGTATGCAGTAAACCTAAAGTGAAGCATCGGACTCTAAAACTGGACTCACAGGAGAGGTTCAAGTCATAGAATGTGAGAGTGTCAGTTCTCTTGTACTTACGTCGGCATTGTGCCTTTTGTATTAAATTCGGATGCAGTTTCTGTGTTTCATCGTCAATAAGAATGTACAAGGTTACAGTAAACCTGAAGTGAAGCATCGGAATCTAAAACTGGACTCACAGGAGATGTTCAAATCAAAGAAAGAGAGAGTGACAGTCCTCTTTTACTTAAATCGGCATTGTGCTTTTTGTATTAAATTCCGATGAAATTTCTGTGTTTCATCGTCAATAAGAAGGTGCAAGGTATACAGTAAACTTGAAGTGAAGCATCGGAATCTAAAACTGGACTCACAGGAGAGGTTCAAATCATAGAAAGTGAGAGTGTCAGTCCTCTTGTACTTAAGTCGAAATTGTGCCTTTTGTATTAAATTTAGATGCAATTTCTGTGTTTCATCGTCAATAAGAAGGTGCAAGGTATACAGTAAACCTGAAGTGAAGCATCGGAATCTAAAACTAGACTCACAGGAGAGGTTCAAATCATAGAAGATGAGAGTGTCAGTCCTCTTGTACTTAAGTCGGCATTGTGCCTTTTGTATTAAATTCCGATGCAATTTCTGTATATCATCATCAATAAGAAGGTGCAAGGTATACAGTAAACCTGAAGTGAAGCATCGGAATCTAAAACTGGATTCACAGGACAGGTTCCAATCATAGAAAGTGACAGTGTCACTCCTCTTGTACTTAAGTCGGCATTGTGCCTTTTGTATTAAATTCCGATGCAATTTCAATGTTTCATCGTCAATAAGAAGGTGCAAGGTATAGAGTAAACCTGAAGTGAAGCATCAGAATCTAAAACTGGGCTCACAGGAGGGGTTCAAATCATAGAAAGAGAGAGTGACAGTCCTCTTTTACTTAAGTCGGCATTGTTCCTTTTGTATTAAGTTCCGATGATATTTCTGTGTTTCATCGTCAATAAGAAGGTGCAAGGTATACAGTATACCTGAAGTGAAGCATCGGAATCTAAAACTGGACTCACAGGAGAGGTTCAAATCATAGAAGATGAGAGTGTCAGTCCTCTTGTACTTAAGTCGGCATTGTGATTTTTTTTATTAAATTCCGATGCAATTTCTGTATTTCATCGTCAATAAGAAGGTGCAAGATATACAGTAAACCTGAAGTGAAGCATCGGAATCTAAAACTGGAATCACAGGAGAGGTTCCAATCATAGAAAGTGAGAGTGTCACTCCTCTTGTACTTAAGTCGGCATTGTGCCTTTTGTATTAAATTCCGATGCAATTCCTGTGTTTCATCGTCAATAAGAAGGTGCAAGGTATAGAGTAAACCTGAAGTGAAGCATCAGAATCTAAAATTGGATTCACAGGAGAGGTTCAAATCATAGAAAGAGAGAGTGACAGTCCTCTTTTACTTAAGTCGGCATTGTGCCTTTTGTATTAAATTCCGATGAAATTTCTGTGTTTCATCGTCAATAAGAAGTTGCAAGGTATGCAGTAAACCTAAAGTGAAGCATCGGACTCTGAAACTGGACTCACAGGAGAGGTTCAAGTCATAGAATGTGAGAGTGTCACTCCTCTTGTACTTAAGTCGGCATTGTGCCTTTTGTATTAAATTCGGATGCAGTTTCTGTGTTTCATCGTCAATAAGAATGTCCAAGGTATACAGTAAACCTGAAGTGAAGCATCGGAATCTAAAACTGGACTAACAGGAGATGTTCAAATCATAGAAAGAGAGAGTGACAGTCCTCTTGTACTTAAGTCGGCATTGTGCCTCTTGTATTAAATTTGGATGCAATTTCTGTGTTTCATCGTCAAATGAAGGTGCAAGATATACAGTAATCCTGAAGTGAAGCATCGGAATCTAAAACTGGGATCACAGGAGAGGTTCAAATCATAGAAAGGGAGAGTGTCACTCCTCTTGTACTTAAGTCGGCATTGTGCCTTTTGTATTAAATTCCGATGCAATTTCTGTGTTTCATCGTCAATAAGAAGGTGCAAGGTATAGAGTAAACCTGAAGTGAAGCATCAGAATCTAAAACTGGACTCACAGGAGAGGTACAAATCATAGAAAGGGAGAGTGACAGTCCTCTTTTACTTAAGTCGGCATTGTGCCTTTTGTATTAAGTTCCGATGAAATTTCTGTGTTTCATCGTCAATAAGAAGATCCAAGGGATACAGTAAACCTGAAGTGAAGCATCGGAATCTAAAACTGGACTCACAGGAGAGGTTCATATCATAGAAAATGAGAGTGTCAGTCCTCCTGTACTTAAGTCGGCATTGTGTCTCTTGTATTAAATTCGGATGCAATTTCTGTGTTCCTTCGTCAATAAGAAGGTGCAAGGTATACAGTAAACCTGAAGTGAAGCATCGGAATCTAAAACTGGACTCACAGGAGGGGTTCAAATCATAGGAAGTGAGAGTGTCAGTCCTCTTGTACTTAAGTCGGCATTGTGCCTTTTTCATTAGATTCGGATGCAATTTCTGTGTTTCATCTTCAATAAGAAGGTGCAAGGTATACAGTAAACCTGAAGTGAAGCATCGGAATCTAAAACTGGACTCACAGGAGAGGTTCAAATCATCGAAAGTGAGAGTGTCAGTCCTCTTGTACTTATGTCGGCATTGTGCCTTTTATATTAAATTCGGATGCAATTTCTGTGTTTCATCGTCAATAAGAAGGTGCAAGGTATACAGTAAACCTGAAGTGAAGCATCGGAATCTAAAACTGGACTCACAGGAGAGGTTCCAATCATAGAAGATGAGAGTGTCAGTCCTCTTGTACTTAAGTCGGCATTGTGTCTTTTATATTAAATTCCGATGCAATTTCTGTATTTCATCGTCAATAAGAAGGTGCAAGATATACAGTAAACCTGAGGTGAAGCATCGGAATCTCAAACTGGAATCACAGGAGAGGTTCCAATCATAGAAAGTGAGAGTGTCACTCCTCTTGTACTTAAGTTGGCATTGTGCCTTTTGTATTAAATTCCGATGCAATTTCTGTGTTTCATCGTCAATAAGAAGGTGCAAGGTATAGAGTAAACCTGAAGTGAAGCATCAGAAACTAAAACTGGATTCACAGGAGAGGTTCAAATCATAGAAAGAGAGAGTGACAGTCCTCTTTTACTTAAGTCGGCATTGTGCCTTTTGTATTAAATTCCGATGAACTTTTTGTGTTTCATCGTCAATAAGAAGGTGCAAGGTATGCAGTAAACCTAATGTGAAGCATCGGACTCTAAAACTGGACTCACAGGAGAGGTTCAAGTCATAGAATGTGAGAGTGTCAGTCCTCTTGTACTTAAGTCGGCATTGTGCCTTTTGTATTAAATTCAGATGCAGTTTCTGTGTTTCATCGTCAATAAGAATGTCCAAGGTATACAGTAAACCAGAAGTGAAGCATCGGAATCTAAAACTGGACTCACAGGAGATGTTCAAATCATAGAAAGAGAGAGTGACAGTCCTCTTGTACTTAAGTCGGCTTTGTGCCTCTTGTATTAAATTTGGATGCAATTTCTGTGTTTCATCGTCAATAAGAAGGTGCAAAGTATACACTAAACCTGAAGTGAAGCATCGGAATCTAAAACTGGAATCACAGAAGAGGTTCAAATCATAGAAAGGGAGAGTTTCAGTCCTCTTGTACTTAAGTCGGCATTGTGCCTTTTGTATTAAATTCTACAGCAATTTCTGTGTTTCATCGTCAACAAGAATGTTCAAGGTATACAGTAATCCTGAAGTGAAGCATCGGAATCTAAAACTAGACTCACAGGAGAGGTTCAAATCACAGAAGATGAGAGTGTCAGTCCTCTTGTACTTAAGTCGGCATTGTGCCTTTTGTATTAAATTCCGATGCAATTTCTGTATTTCATCGTCAATAAGAAGGTGCAAGGTATACAGTAAACCTGAAGTAAAGCATCGGAATCTAAAACTGGATTCACAGGAGAGGTTCCAATCATAGAAAGTGAGAGTGTCACTCCTCTTGTACTTAAGTCGGCATTGTGCCTTTTGTATTAAATTCCGATGCAATTTCTGTATTTCATCGTCAATAAGAAGGTGCAAAGTATAGAGTAAACCTGAAGTGAAGCATCAGAATCTAAAACTGGACTCACAGGAGAGGTTCAAATCATAGAAAGAGAGAGTGACAGTCCTCTTTTACTTAAGTCGGCAATGTGCCTTTTGTATTAAGTTCCGATGAAATTTCTGTGTTTCATCGTCAATAAGAAGGTCCAAGGGATACAGTAAACCTGAAGTGAAGCATCGGAATCTAAAACTGGACTCACGGGAGAGGTTCAAATCATAGAAAGTGAGAGTGTCAGTCCTCTTGTACTTCAGTCGGCATTGTGCCTTTTGTATTAAATTCGGCTGCAATTTCTGTGTTTCATCGTCAATAAGAAGGTGCAAGGTATACAGTAAACCTGAAGTGAAGCATCGGAATCTAAAATTAGACTCACAGGAGAGGTTCAAATCATAGAAGATGAGAGTGTCAGTCCTCTTGTACTTAAGTCGGCATTGTGCCTTTTGTATTAAATTCCGATGCAATTTCTGCATTTCAACGTCAATAAGAAGGTGCAAGGTATACAGTAAACCTGAAGTGAAGCATCGGAATCTAAAACTGGATTCATAGGAGAGGTTCAAATCATAAAAAGAGAGAGTGACAGTCCTCTTTTACTGAAGTCGGCATTGTGCCTTTTGTATTAAATTCCGATGAAATTTCTGTGTTTCATCGTCAATAAGAAGGTCCAAGGAATACAGTAAACCTGAAGTGAAGCATCGGAATCTAAAACTGGACTCACAGGAGAGGTTCAAATCATAGAAAGAGAGAGTGTCAGTCCTGTTGTACTTAAGTCGGCATTGTGCCTTTTGTATTAAATTCGTATGCAATTTCTGTGTTTCATCGTCAATAAGAAGGTGCAAGGTATACAGTAAACCTGAAGTGAAGCATTGGAATCTGAAACTGGACTCACAGGAGAGGTTCAAATCAAAGAAAGAGAGAGTGACAGTCCTCTTTTACTTAAGTCGGCATTGTGACTTTTGTATTAAATTCCGATGAAATTTCTGTGTTTCATCATCAATAAGAAGGTGCAAGGTATACAGTAAACCTGAAGTGAAGCATCGGAATCTAAAACTGAACTCACAGGAGAGGTTCAAATTATAGAAAGTGAGAGTGTCAGTCCTCTTGTACTTAAGTCGGCATTGTGCCTTTTGTATTAAATTCGTATGCACTTTCTGTGTTCCTTCGTCAATACGAAGGTGCAAGGTATACAGTAAAACTGAAATGAAGCATCAGAATATAAAACTGGACTCACAGGAGAGGTTCAAATCATAGAAAGTGAGAGTGTCAGTCCTCTTGTACTGAAGTCGGCATTGAGCCTTTTGAATTAAGTTCGGATGCAATTTCTGTGTTTCATCGTCAGTAAGAAGGTGCAAGGTATACAGTAAACCTGAAGTGAAGCTTCGGAATCAAAAACTGGACTCACAGGAGAGGTTCAAATCATAGAAAGTGAAAGTGTCAGTCCTCTTGTACTTAAGTCGGCATTGTGCCTTATGTATTAAATTTCGATGCAATTTCTGTGTTTCATCGTCAATAAGAAGGAGTATGGTATACAGTAAACCTGAAGTGAAGCATCGGAATCTAAAACTGGACTCACAAGAGGGGTTCAAATCATAGAAAGTGAGAGTGTCAGTCCTCTTGTAGTTAAGTCGGCAATGTGCCTTTTTCATTAGATTCGGATGCAATTTCTGTGTTTCATCGTCAATAAGAAGGTGCAAGGTATACAGTAAACCTGAAGTGAAGCATCGGAATCTAAAACTGGACTCACAGGAGAGGTTCAAATCATCGAAAGTGAGAGTGTCAGTCCTCTTGTACTTAAGTCGGCATTGTGCCTTTTGTATTAAATTCGGATGCAATTTCTGTGTTTCATCGTCAATAAGAAGGTGCAAGGCATACAGTAAACCTGAAGTGAAGCATCGGAATCTAAAACTGGACTCACAGGAGAGGTTCAAATCATAGAAGATGAGAGTATCAGTCCTCTTGTACTTAAGTCGGCATTGTGCCTTTTATATTAAATTCCGATGCAATTTCTGTATTTCATCGTCAGTAAGAAGGTGCAAGATATACAGTAAACCTGAAGTGAAGCATCGGAATCTAAAACTGGAATCACAGGAGAGGTTCCAATCATAGAAAGTGAGAGTGTCACTCCTCGTGTACTTAAGACGGCATTGTGCCTTTTGTATTAAATTCCGATGCAATTTCTGTGTTTCATCGTCAATAAGAAGGTGCAAGGTATAGAGTAAACCTGAAGTGAAGCATAAGAAACAAAAACTGGATTCACAGGAGAGGTTCAAATCATAGAAAGAGAGAGTGACAGTCCTCTTTTACTTTAGTCAGCATTGTGCCTTTTGTATTAAATTCCGATGAAATTTCTGTGTTTCATCGTCAATAAGAAGGTGCAAGGTATGCAGTAAACCTAAAGTGATGCATCGGACTCTGAAACTGGACTCACAGGAGAGGTTCAAGTCATAGAATGTGAGAGTGTCAGTCCTCTTGTACTTAAGTCGGCATTGTGCCTTTTGTATTAAATTCGGATGCAGTTTCTGTGTTTCATCGTCAATAAGAATGTCCAAGGTATACAGTAAACCTGAAGTAAAGCATCGGAATCTAAAACTGGACTCACAGGAGATGATCAAATCATAGAAAGAGAGAGAGATCGTCCTCTTTTACTTAAATCGGCATTGTGCTTTTTGTATTAAATTCCGATGAAATTCCTGTGTTTCATCGTCAATAAGAAGGTGCAAGGTATACAGTAAACCTGCAGTGAAGCATCGGAATCTAAAACTGGACTCACAGGAGAGGTTCAAATCATAGAATGTGAGAGTGTCAGTCCTCTTGTACTTAAGTCGGCATTGTGCCTCTTGTATTAAATTTGGATGCAATTTCTGTGTTTCATCGTCAATAAGAAGGTGCAAGGTATACAGTAAACCTGAAGTGAAGCATCGGAATCTAAAACTGGACTCACAGGAGAGGTTCAAATCATAGAAAGTGAGAGTGTCAGTCCTCTTGTACTTAAGTCGGCATTGTGCCTTTTGTATTAAATTCGGCTGCAATTACTGTGTTTCATCGTCAACAAGAAGGTGCAAGGTATACAGTAAACCTGAAGTGAAGCATCGGAATCTAAAACTAGACTCAAAGGAGAGGTTCAAATCATAGAAGATGAGAGTGTCAGTCCTGTTGTACTTAAGTCGGCATTGTGCCTTTTGTATTAAGTTCGGATGCAATTTCTGTGTTTCATCGTCAATAAGAAGGTGCAAGGTATACAGTAAACCTGAAGTGAAGCGTCGGAATCAAGAACTGGACTCACAGGAGAGGTTCAAATCAAAGAAAGTGAAAGTGTCAGTCCTCTTGTACTTAAGTCGGCATTGTGCCTTTTGTATTATATTCCGATGCAATTTCTGTGTTTCATCGTCAATAAGAAGGTGCATGGTATATAGTAAACCTGAAGTGAAGCATCGGAATCTAAAACTGGACTCACAAGAGAGGTTCAAATCATAGAAAGGGAGAGTGACAGTCCTCTTTTACTTAAGTCGGCATTGTGCCTTTTTTATTAAATTCCGATGAAATTTCTGTGTTTCATCGTCAATAAGAAGGTGCAAGGTATACAGTAAACCTGAAGTGAAGCATCGGAATCTAAAACTGGACTCACAGGAGAGGTTCATATCATAGAAAGTGAGAGTGTCAGTCCTCTTGTACTTAAGTCGGCATTGTGTCTCTTGTATTAAATTCGGATGCAATTTCTGTGTTCCTTCGTGAGTAAGAAGGTGCAAGGTATACAGTAAACCTGAAGTGAGGCATCGGAATCTAAAACTGAACTCACAGGAGGGGTTCAAATCATAGAAAGTGAGTGTGTCAGTCCTCTTGTACTTAAGTCGGCATTGTGCTTTTGCATTAAATTCGGATGCAATTTCTGTGTTTCGTCGTCAATAAGAAGGTGCAAGGTATACAGTAAACCTGAAGTGAAGCATCGGAATCTAAAACTGGACTCACAGGAGAGGTTCAAATCATAGAAAGTGAGAGTGTCAGTCCTCTTGTACTTAAGTCGGCATTGTGCCTTTTGTATTAAATGCGGATGCAATTTCTGTGTTTCATCGTCAATAAGAAGGTGCAAGGTATACAGTAAACCTGAAGTGAAGCATCGGAATCTAAAACTGGACTCACAGGAGAGGTTCAAATCATAGAAGATGAGAGTGTCAGTCCTCTTGTACTTAAGTCGGCATTGTGCCTTTTATATTAAATTCCGATGCAATTTCTGTATTTCATCGTCTAAAAGAAGGTGCAAGATATACAGTAAACCTGAAGTGAAGCATCCGAATCTAAAACTGGACTCGCAGGAGAGGTTCAAATCATAGAAAGTGAGAATGACAGTCCTCATGTACTTAAGTCGGCATTGTGCCTCTTGTATTAAATTTAGATGCAATTTCTGTGTTTCATCGTCAATAAGAAGGTCAAGGTATACAGTAAACCTGAAGTGAAGCATCGGAATCTAAAACTGGACTCACAGGAGAGTTTCAAATCATAGAAAGTGAGAGTGTCAGTCCTCTTGTACTTAAGTCGGCTTTGTGCCTTTTGTATTAAATTCGGCTGCAATTTCTGTGTTTCATCGTCAGTAAGAAGGTGCAAGGTATACAGTAAACCTGAAGTGAAGCATCGGAATCTGAAACTAGATTCACAGGAGAGGTTCAAATCATAGAAGATGAGAGTGTCAGTCCTCTTGTACTTAAGTCGGCATTGTGCCTTTTGTATTAAATTCCGATGCAATTTCTGTATTTCATCGTCAATAAGGAGGTGCAAGGTATACAGTAAACCTGAAGTGAAGCATCGGAATCTAAAATTGGATTCACAGGAGAGGTTCAAATCATAGAAAGGGAGAGTGTCACTCCTCTTGTACTTAAGTCGGCATTGTGCCTTTTGTATTAAATTCCGATGCAATTTCTGTGTTTCATCGTCAATAAGAAGGTGCAAGGTATAGAGTAAACCTGAAGTGAAGCATCAGAATCTAAAACTGGACTCACAGGACTGGTTCAAATCATAGAAAGAGAGAGTGACAGTCCTCTTTTACTTAAGTCGGCATTGTGCCTTTTGTATTAAATTCCGATGAAATTTCTGTGTTTCATCGTCAATAAGAAGGTCCAAGGGATACAGTAAACCTGAAGTGAAGCATCGGAATCTAAAACTGGACTCACAGGAGAGGTTCAAATCACAGAAAGAGAGAGCGTCAGTCCTGTTGTACTTAAGTCGGCATTGTGCCTTTTGTATTAAATTCAGATGCAATTTCTGTGTTTAATCGTCAATAAGAAGGTGCAAGGTATACAGTAAACCTGAAGTGAAGCATTGGAATCTAAAACTGGACTCACAGGAGAGGTTCAAATCAATGAAAGAGAGAGTGACAGTCCTCTTTTACTTAAGTCGGCATTGTGCCTTTTGTATTAAATTCCGAAGAAATTTCTGTGTTTCATCATCAATAAAAAGGTGCAAGGTATACAGTAAACCTGAAGTGAAGCATCGGAATCTAAAACTGAACTCACAGGAGAGGTTCAAATTATAGAAAGTGAGAGTGTCAGTCCCCTTGTACTTAAGTCGGCATTGTGCCTTTTGTATTAAATTCGTATGCAATTTCTGTGTTCCTTCGTCAATACGAAGGTGCAAGGTATACAGTGAACCTGAAGTGAAGCATCAGAATATAAAACTGGACTCACAGGAGAGGTTCAAATCACAGAAAGTGAGAGTGTCAGTCCTCTTGTACTTAAGTCGGCATTGTGCCTTTTGTATTAAGTTCGGATGCAATTTCTGTGTTTCATCGTCAATAAGAAGGTGCAAGGTATACAGTAAACCTGAAGTGAAGCATCGGAATCAAGAACTGGACTCACAGGAGAGGTTCAAATCATAGAAAGTGAAAGTGTCAGTCCCCTTGTACTTAAGTCGGCATTGTGCCTTTTGTATTAAATTCCGATGCAATTTCTGTGTTTCATCGTCAATAAGAAGGTGCATTGTATACAGTAAACCTGAAGTGAAGCATCGGAATCTAAAACTGGACTCACAAGAGAGGTTCAAATCATAGAAAGGGAGAGTGACAGTCTTCTTTTACTTAAGTCGTCATTGTGCCTTTTGTATTAAATTCGGATGCAATTACTGTGTTTCATCGTCAATAAGAAGGTGCAAGGTATACAGTAAACCTGAAGTGAAGCATCGGAATCTAAAACTGGACTCACAGGAGAGGTTCATATCATAGAAAGTGAGAGTGTCAGTCCTCTTGTACTTAAGTCGGCATTGTGTCTCTTGTAATAAATTCGGATGCAATTTCTGTGTTCCTTCGTCAATAGGAATCTGCAAGGTATACAGTAAAGCTGAAGTGAAGCATCGGAATCTAAAACTGGACTCACAGGAGGGGTTCAAATCATAGAAAGTGAGAGTGTCAGTCCTCTTGTACTTAAGTCGGCATTGTGCCTTTTGCATTAAATTCGGATGCAATTTCTGTGTTTCGTCGTCAATAAGAAGGTGCAAGGTATACAGTAAACCTGAAGTGAAGCATCGTAATCTAAAACTGGACTCACAGGAGAGGTTCAAATCATAGAAAGTGAGAGTGTCAGTCCTCTTGTACTTAAGTCGGCATTGTGCCTTTTGTATTAAATTCGGATGTAATTTCTGTGTTTCATTGTCAATGAGAAGGTGCAAGGTATACAGTAAACCTGAAGGGAAGCATCGGAATCTAAAACTGGATTCACAGGAGAGGTTCCAATCATAGAAAGTGAGAGTGTCACTCCTCTTGTACTTAAGTCGGCATTGTGCCTTTTGTATTAATTTCGGATGCAATTTCTGTGTTTTATCGTCAATAAGAAGGTGCAAGGTATACAGTAAATTTGAAGTGAAGCATTGGAATCTAAAACTGGACTCACAGGAGAGGTTCAAATCAAAGAAAGAGAGAGTGACAGTCCTCTTTTTCTTAAGTCGGCATTGTGCCTTTTGTATTAAATTCCGATGAAATTTCTGTGTTTCATCATCAATAAGAAGGTGCAAGGTATACAGTAAACCTGAAGTGAAGCATCGGAATCTAAAACTGAACTCACAGGAGAGGTTCAAATTATAGAAAGTGAGAGTGTCAGTCCTCTTGTACTTAAGTCGGCATTGTGCCTTTTGTATTAAATTCGTATGCAATTTATGTGTTCCTTCGTCAATACGAAGGTGCAAGGTATACAGTAAACCTGAAGTGAAGCATCAGAATATAAAACTGGACTCACAGGAGAGTTTCAAATCATAGAATGTGACAGTGTCAGTACTCTTGTACTTAAGTCGGCATTGTGACTTTTGTATTAAGTTCGGATGCAATTTCTGTGTTTCATCGTCAATAAGAAGGTGCAAGGTATACAGTAAACCTGAAGTGAAGCGTCGGAATCAAGAACTGGACTCACAGGAGAGGTTCAAATCAAAGAAAGTGAAAGTGTCAGTCCTCTTGTACTTAAGTCGGCATTGTGCCTTTTGTATTATATTCCGATGCAATTTCTGTGTTTCATCGTCAATAAGAAGGTGCATGGTATATAGTAAACCTGAAGTGAAGCATCGGAATCTAAAACTGGACTCACAAGAGAGGTTCAAATCATAGAAAGGGAGAGTGACAGTCCTCTTTTACTTAAGTCGGCATTGTGCCTTTTTTATTAAATTCCGATGAAATTTCTGTGTTTCATCGTCAATAAGAAGGTGCAAGGTATACAGTAAACCTAAAGTGAAGCATCGGAATCTAAAACTGGACTCACAGGAGAGGTTCATATCATAGAAAGTGAGAGTGTCAGTCCTCTTGTACTTAAGTCGGCATTGTGTCTCTTGTATTAAATTCGGATGCAATTTCTGTGTTCCTTCGTGAATAAGAAGGTGCAAGGTATACAGTAAACCTGAAGTGAGGCATCGGAATCTAAAACTGAACTCACAGGAGGGGTTCAAATCATAGAAAGTGAGAGTGTCAGTCCTCTTGTACTTAAGTCGGCATTGTGCCTTTTGCATTAAATTCGGATGCAATTTCTGTGTTTCGTCGTCAATAAGAAGGTGCAAGGTATACAGTAAACCTGAAGTGAAGCATCGGAATCTAAAACTGGACTCACAGGAGAGGTTCAATCATAGAAGATGAGAGTGTCAGTCCTCTTGTACTTAAGTCGGCATTGTGCCTCTTGTATTAAATTTAGATGCAATTTCTGTGTTTCATCGTCAATAAGAAGGTGCAAGGTATACAGTAAACCTGAAGTGAAGCATCGGAATCTAAAACTGGACTCACAGGAGAGTTTCAAATCATAGAAAGTGAGAGTGTCAGTCCTCTTTTACTTAAGTCGGCTTTGTGCCTTTTGTATTAAATTCGGCTGCAATTTCTGTGTTTCATCGTCAGTAAGAAGGTGCAAGGTATACAGTAAACCTGAAGTGAAGCATCGGAATCTGAAACTAGACTCACAGGAGAGGTTCAAATCATAGAAGATGAGAGTGTCTGTCCTCTTGTACTTAAGTCGGCATTGTGCCTTTTGTATTAAATTCCGATGCAATTTCTGTATTTCATCGTCAATAAGGAGGTGCAAGGTAACAGTAAACCTGAAGTGAAGCATCGGAATCTAAAATTGGATTCACAGGAGAGGTTCCAATCATAGAAAGTGAGAGTGTCACTCCTCTTGTACTTAAGTCGGCATTGTGCCTTTTGTATTAAATTCCGATGCAATTTCTGTGTTTCATCGTCAATAAGAAGGTGCAAGGTATAGAGTAAACCTGAAGTGAAGCATCAGAATCTAAAACTGGACTCACAGGAGAGGTTCAAATCATAGAAAGTGAGAGTGTCAGTCCTCTTGTACTTAAGTCGGCATTGTGCCTTTTGTATTAAATTCGGATGCAATTTCTGTGTTTCATTGTCAATGAGAAGGTGCAAGGTATACAGTAAACCTGAAGGGAAGCATCGGAATCTAAAACTGGATTCACAGGAGAGGTTCCAATCATAGAAAGTGAGAGTGTCATTCCTCTTGTACTTAAGTCGGCATTGTGCCTTTTGTATTAATTTCGGATGCAATTTCTGTGTTTTATCGTCAATAAGAAGGTGCAAGGTATACAGTAAACCTGAAGTGAAGCATTGGAATCTAAAACTGGACTCACAGGAGAGGTTCAAATCAAAGAAAGAGAGAGTGACAGTCCTCTTTTTCTTAAGTCGGCATTGTGCCTTTTGTATTAAATTCCGATGAAATTTCTGTGTTTCATCATCAATAAGAAGGTGCAAGGTATACAGTAAACCTGAAGTGAAGCATCGGAATCTAAAACTGAACTCACAGGAGAGGTTCAAATTATAGAAAGTGAGAGTGTCAGTCCTCTTGTACTTAAGTCGGCATTGTGCCTTTTGTATTAAATTCGTATGCAATTTATGTGTTCCTTCGTCAATACGAAGGTGCAAGGTATACAGTAAACCTGAAGTGAAGCATCAGAATATAAAACTGGACTCACAGGAGAGGTTCAAATTATAGAAAGTGAGAGTGTCAGTCCTCTTGTACTTAAGTCGGCATTGTGCCTTTTGTATTAAATTCGTATGCAATTCCTGTGTTCCTTCGTCAATACGAAGGTGCAAGGTATACAGTGAACCTGAAGTGAAGCATCAGAATATAAAACTGGACTCACAGGAGAGGTTCAAATCATAGAAAGTGAGAGTGTCAGTCCTCTTGTACTTAAGTCGGCATTGTGCCTTTTGTATTAAGTTCGGATGCAATTTCTGTGTTTCATCGTCAATAAGAAGGTGCAAGGTATACAGTAAACCTGAAGTGAAGCATCGGAATCAAGAACTGGACTCACAGGAGAGGTTCAAATCATAGAAAGTGAAAGTGTCAGTCCCCTTGTACTTAAGTCGGCATTGTGCCTTTTGTATTAAATTCCGAAGAAATTTCTGTGTTTCATCATCAATAAAAAGGTGCAAGGTATACAGTAAACCTGAAGTGAAGCATCGGAATCTAAAACTGAACTCACAGGAGAGGTTCAAATTATAGAAAGTGAGAGTGTCAGTCCTCTTGTACTTAAGTCGGCATTGTGCCTTTTGTATTAATTTCGGATGCAATTTCTGTGTTTTATCGTCAATAAGAAGGTGCAAGGTATACAGTAAACCTGAAGTGAAGCATTGGAATCTAAAACTGGACTCACAGGAGAGGTTCAAATCAAAGAAAGAGAGAGTGACAGTCCTCTTTTTCTTAAGTCGGCATTGTGCCTTTTGTATTAAATTCCGATGAAATTTCTGTGTTTCATCATCAATAAGAAGGTGCAAGGTATACAGTAAACCTGAAGTGAAGCATCGGAATCTAAAACTGAACTCACAGGAGAGGTTCAAATTATAGAAAGTGAGAGTGTCAGTCCTCTTGTACTTAAGTCGGCATTGTGCCTTTTGTATTAAATTCGTATGCAATTCCTGTGTTCCTTCGTCAATACGAAGGTGCAAGGTATACAGTGAACCTGAAGTGAAGCATCAGAATATAAAACTGGACTCACAGGAGAGGTTCAAATCATAGAAAGTGAGAGTGTCAGTCCTCTTGTACTTAAGTCGGCATTGTGCCTTTTGTATTAAGTTCGGATGCAATTTCTGTGTTTCATCGTCAATAAGAAGGTGCAAGGTATACAGTAAACCTGAAGTGAAGCATCGGAATCAAGAACTGGACTCACAGGAGAGGTTCAAATCATAGAAAGTGAAAGTGTCAGTCCCCTTGTACTTAAGTCGGCATTGTGCCTTTTGTATTAAATTCCGATGCAATTTCTGTGTTTCATCGTCAATAAGAAGGTGCATTGTATACAGTAAACCTGAAGTGAAACATCGGAATCTAAAACTGGACTCACAAGAGAGGTTCAAATCATAGAAAGGGAGAGTGACAGTCCTCTTTTACTTAAGTCGTCATTGTGCCTTTTGTATTAAATTCGGATGCAATTTCTGTGTTTCATCGTCAATAAGAAGGTGCAAGGTATACAGTAAACCTGAAGTGAAGCATCGGAATCAAAAACTGGACTCACAGGAGAGGTTCATATCATAGAAAGTGAGAGTGTCAGTCCTCTTGTACTTAAGTCGGCATTGTGTCTCTTGTAATAAATTCGGATGCAATTTCTGTGTTCCTTCGTCAATAGGAATGTGCAAGGTATACAGTAAAGCTGAAGTGAAGCATCGGAATCTAAAACTGGACTCACAGGAGGGGTTCAAATCATAGAAAGTGAGAGTGTCAGTCCTCTTGTACTTAAGTCGGCATTGTGCCTTTTGCATTAAATTCGGATGCAATTTCTGTGTTTCGTCGTCAATAAGAAGGTGCAAGGTATACAGTAAACCTGAAGTGAAGCATCGTAATCTAAAACTGGACTCACAGGAGAGGTTCAAATCATAGAAAGTGAGAGTGTCAGTCCTCTTGTACTTAAGTCGGCATTGTGCCTTTTGTATTAAATTCGGATGCAATTTCTGTGTTTCATTGTCAATAAGCCGGTGCAATGTATACAGTAAACCTGAAGTGAAGCATCGGAATCTAAAACTGGATTCACAGGAGAGGTTCCAATCATAGAAAGTGAGAGTGTCACTCCTCTTGTACTTAAGTCGGCATTGTGCCTTTTGTATTAATTTCGGATGCAATTTCTGTGTTTTATCGTCAATAAGAAGGTGCAAGGTATACAGTAAACCTGAAGTGAAGCATTGGAATCTAAAACTGGACTCACAGGAGAGGTTCAAATCAAAGAAAGAGAGAGTGACAGTCCTCTTTTACTTAAGTCGGCATTGTGCCTTTTGTATTAAATTCCGATGAAATTTCTGTGTTTCATCATCAATAAGAAGGTGCAAGGTATACAGTAAACCTGAAGTGAAGCATCGGAATCTAAAACTGAACTCACAGGAGAGGTTCAAATTATAGAAAGTGAGAGTGTCAGTCCTCTTGTACTTAAGTCGGCATTGTGCCTTTTGTATTAAATTCGTATGCAATTTATGTGTTCCTTCGTCAATACGAAGGTGCAAGGTATACAGTAAACCTGAAGTGAAGCATCAGAATATAAAACTGGACTCACAGGAGAGTTTCAAATCATAGAATGTGAGAGTGTCAGTACTCTTGTACTTAAGTCGGCATTGTGACTTTTGTATTAAGTTCGGATGCAATTTCTGTGTTTCATCGTCAATAAGAAGGTGCAAGGTATACAGTAAACCTGAAGTGAAGCATCGGAATCAAGAACTGGACTCACAGGAGAGGTTCAAATTATAGAAAGTGAAAATGTCAGTCCTCTTGTCCTTAAGTCGGCATTGTGCCTTTTGTATTAAATTCCGATGCAATTTCTGTGTTTCATCGTCAATAAGATGGTGCATGGTATACAGTAAACCTGAAGTGAAGCATCGGAATCTAAAACTGGACTCACAAGAGAGGTTCAAATCATAGAAAGGGAGAGTGACAGGCCTCTTTTACTTAAGTCGGCATTGTGCATTTTGTATTAAATTCCGATGAAATTTCTGTGTTTCATCGTCAATAAGAAGGTGCAAGGTATACAGTAAACCTGAAGTGAAGCATCGGAATCTAAAACTGGACTCACAGGAGAGGTTCATATCATAGAAAGTGAAAGTGTCAGTCCTCTTGTACTTAAGTCGGCATTGTGTCTCTTGTATTAAATTCGGATGCAATTTTTGTGTTCCTTCGTCAATACGAAGGTGCAAGGTATACAGTAAACCTGAAGTGAAGCATCGGAATCTAAAACTGGACTCGCAGGAGGGGTTCAAATCATAGAAAGTGAGAGTGTCAGTCCTCTTGTACTTAAGTCGGCATTGTGCCTTTTGCATTAAATTCGGATGCAATTTCTGTGTTTCGTCGTCAATAAGAAGGTGCAAGGTATACAGTAAACCTGAAGTGAAGCATCGGAATCTAAAACTGGACTCACAGGAGAGGTTCAAATCATAGAAAGTGAGAGTGTCAGTCCTCTTGTACTTAAGTCGGCGTTGTGCCTTTTGTATTAAATTCGGATGCAATTTGTGTGTTTCATTGTCAATAAGAAGGTGCAAGGTATACAGTAAACCTGAAGTGAAGCATCGGAATCTAAAACTGGACTCACAGGAGAGGTTCAAATCATAGAAGATGAGAGTGTCAGTCCTCTTGTACTTAAGCCGGCATTGTGCCTTTTATATTAAATTCCGATGCAATTTCTGTATTTCAATTTCTATAAGAAGGTGCAAGACATACAGTAAACCTGAAGTGAAGCATCGGAATCTAAAACTGGAATCACAGGAGAGGTTCCAATCATAGAAAGTGAGAGTGTCACTCCTCCTGTACTTAAGTCGGCATTGTGCCTCTTGTATTATATTTGGATGCAATTTCTGTGTTTCATCGTCAATAAGAAGGTGCAAGGTATACAGTAAACCTAAAGTGAAGCATCGGAATCTAATACTGGACTCACAGGAGAGGTTCAAATCAAAGAAAGTGAGAGTGTCAGTCCTCTTGTACTTAAGTCGGTATTGTGCCTTTTGTATTAAATTCGGCTGCAATTTCTGTGTTTCATCGTCAATAAGAAGGTGCAAGGTATACAGTAAACCTGAAGTGAAGCATCGGAATCTAAAACTAGACTCACAGGAGAGGTTCAAATCATAGAAGATGAGAGTGTCAGTCCTCTTGTACTTAAGTCGGCATTGTGCCTTTTGTATTAAATTCCGATGCAATTTCTGTATTTCATCGTCAATAAGAAGGTGCAAGGTATACAGTAAACCTGAAGTGAAGCATCGGAATCTAAAACTGGATTCGCAGGAGAGGTTCCAAACATAGAAAGTGAGAGTGTCACTCCTCTTGTACTTAAGTCGGCATTGTGCCTTTTGTATTAAATTACGATGCAATTTCTGTGTTTCATCGTCAATAAAAAGGTGCAAGGTATAGAGTAAACCTGAAGTGAAGCATCGGAATCTAAAACTAGACTCACAGGAGAGGTTCAAATCATAGAAGATGAGAGTGTCAGTCCTCTTGTACTTAAGTCGGCATTGTGCCTTTTGTATTAAATTCCGATGCAATTTCTGTGTTTCATCGTCAATAAGAAGGTCCAAGGGATACAGTAAACCTGAAGTGAAGCATCGGAATCAAAAACTGGACTCACAGGAGAGGTTCAAATCATAGAAAGTTAGAGTGTCAGTCCTCTTGTACTTAAGTCGGCATTGTTCCTTTTGTATTAAATTCGGATGAAATTTCTGTGTTTCATCGTCAATAAGAAGGTCCAAGGGATACAGTTAACCTGAAGTGAAGCATCGGAATCTAAAACTAGGCTCACAGGAGAGGTTCAAATCATAGAAAGGGAGAGTGTCAGTTCTCTTGTACTTAAGTCGACATTGCGGCTTTTGTATTAAATTCGGATGCAATTTCTGTGTTTCACCGTCAATAAGAAGGGATTGCGGAGAAGAGAAGTTCGTGGCACAACTTGACCAGAAGAAGGGATTGGTTGGTAGGACATGCTATGAGGCATCAAGGGATCACCAATTTAGTATTGGAGGGCAGCGCGGAGGGTAAAAATCGTAGGGGGAGACCAAGAGATGAATAAACTAAGCAGATTCAGAAGGATGTAGGTTGCAGTAAGTACTGGGAGATGAAAAAGCTTGCACAGGATAGGGTAGCATGGAGAGCTGCATCAAACCAGTCTCAGGACTGAAGACCACAACAACAACAACAAGAAGGTCCAAGGGATACAGAAAACCTGAAGTGAAGCATCGGAATCTAAATCTGGACTCACAGGAGAGGTCCAAATCATAGAAAGACAGAGAGACAGTCCTCTTGTACTTAAGTCGGCATTGTGCCTTTTGTATTAAATTCAGATGCAATTTCTGTGTTTAATCGTCAATAAGAAGGTGCAAGGTATACAGTAAACCTGAAGTGAACTTCGGAATCTAAAACTGGACTCACAGGGGAGGTTCAAAGCATAGAAAGGGAGAGTGTCAGTCCTCTTGTATTTAAGTCGGCATTGTGCCTTTTGTATTAAATTCTGATGCAATTTCTGTGTTTCATCGTTAATAAGAAGGTGCAAGGTATACAGTAAACCTCAAGTGAAACATCGGAATCTAAAACTGGAATCACAGGAGAGGTTCAAATCATAGAAAGGGAGAGTGACAGTCCTCTTTCACTTAAGTCGGCATTGTGCCTTTTGTATTAAATTCCGATGAAATATCTGTGATTCATCGTCAATAAGAAGGTGCAAGGTACACAGTAAACCTGAAGTGAAGCATCGGAATCTACAACTGGACTCACAGGAGAGGTTCAAATCATAGAAAGTGAGAATGTCAGTCCTCTTGTACTTAAGTCGGCATTGTGCCTTTTGTATTAAATTCGGCTGCAATTTCTGTGTTTCATCGTCAATAAGAAGGTGCAAGGTATACAGTAAACCTGAAGTGAAGCATCGGAATCTAAAACTAGACTCCTTGGAGAGGTTCAAATCATTGAGGATGAGAGTGTCAGCCCTCTTGTACTTAAGTCGGCATTGTGCCTTTTGTATTAAATTCCGATGCAATTTCTCTATTTCATCGGCAATAAGAAGGTGCAAGGTATACAGTAAACCTGAAGTGAAGCATCGGAATCTAAAACTGGATTCACAGGAGAGGTTCCATCATAGAAAGTGAGAGTGTCACTCCTCTTGTACTTAAGTCGTCATTGTGCCTTTTGTATAAAATTCCGATGCAATTTCAGTGTTTCATCGTCAATAAGAAGGTGCAAGGTATAGAGTAAACCTGAAGTGAAGCATCAGAATCTAAAACTAGACTCACAGGAGAGGTTCAAATCATAGAAAGAGAGAGTGACAGTCCTCTTTTACTTAAGTCGGCATTGTGCCTTTTGTATTAAATTCGGATGCAATTTCTGTGTTTCATCGTCAATAAGAAGGTGCGAGGTATACAGTAAACCTGAAGTGAAGCATTGGAATCTAAAACTGGACTCACAGGAGAGGTTCAAATCAAAGAAAGAGAGAGTGACTGTCCTCTTTTACTTAAGTCGGCATTGTGCCTTTTGTATTAAATTCCGATGACATTTCTGTGTTTCATCATCAATACGAAGGTGCAAGGTATACAGTAAACCTGAAGTGAAGCATCGGAATCTAAAACTGAACTCACAGGAGAGGTTCAAATTATAGAAAGTGAGAGTGTTAGTCCTCTTGTACTTAAGTCGGCATTGTGCCTTTTGTATTAAATTCGTATGCAATTTCTGTGTTGCTTCGTCAATACAAAGGTGCAAGGTATACAGTAAACCTGAAGTGAAGCATCAGAATAAAAAACTGGACTCACAGGAGAGGTTCAAATCATAGAAAGTGAGAGTGTCAGTCCTCTTGTACTTAAGTCGGCATTGTGCCTTTTATATTAAGTTCGGATGCAATTTCTGTGTTTCATCGTCAATAAGAAGGTGCAAGGTATACAGTAGACCTGAAGTGAAGCATCGGAATCAAAAACTGGACTCACAGGAGAGGTTCAAATCATAGAAAGTGAAAGTGTCAGTCCTCTTGTACTAAAGTCGGCATTGTGCCTTTTGTATTAAATTCCGATGCAATTTCTGTGTTTCATCGTCAATAAGAAGGTGCATGGTATACAGTAAACCTGAAGTGAAGCATCGGAATCTAAAACTGGACTCACAAGTGAGGTTCAAATCATAGAATGGGAGAGTGACAGTCCTCTTTTACTAAAGTCGGCATTATGCCTTTTGTATTAAATTCCGATGAAATTTCTGTGTTTCATCGTCAATAAGAAGGTGCAAGGTATACAGTAAACCTGAAGTGAGGCATCGGAATCTAAAACTGGATTCACAGGAGAGGTTCCAATCATAGAAAGTGAGAGTGTCACTCCTCTTGTACTTAAGTCGGCATTGTGCCTTTTGTATTAAATTCCGGTGCAATTTCTGTGTTTCATCGTCAATAAGAAGGTGCAAGGTATAGAGTAAACCTGAAGTGAAGCATCAGATTCTAAAACTGGACTGACAGGAGAGGTTCAAATCATAGAAAGAGAGAGTGACAGTCCTCTTTTACTTAAGTCGGCATTGTGCCTTTTGTATTAAATTCCGATGAGATTTCTGTGTTTCATCGTCAATAAGAAGGTCCAAGGGATACAGTAAACCTGAAGTGAAGCATCGGAATCTAAAACTGGACTCACAGGAGAGGTTCAAATCATAGAAAGAGAGAGTGACAGTCCTCTTTTACTTAAGTCGGCATTGTGCCTTTTGTATTAAATTCCGATGAGATTTCTGTGTTTCATCGTCAATAAGAAGGTCCAAGGTATACAGTAAACCTGAAGTGAAGCATCGGAATCTAAAACTGGACTCACAGGAGAGGTTCAAATCATAGAAGATGAGAGTGTCAGTCCTCTTGTACTTAAGTCGGCATTGTTCCTTTTATATTAAATTCCGATGCAATTTCTGTATTTCATCGTCAATAAGAAGGTGCAAGATATACAGTAAACCTGAAGTGAAGCATCGGAATCTAAAACTGGAATCACAGGAGAGGTTCCAATCATAGAAAGTGAGAGTGTCACTCCTCTTGTACTTAAGTCGGCATTGTGCCTTTTGTATTAAATTCCGATGCAATTTCTGTGTTTCATCGTCAATAAGAAGGTGCAAGGTATAGAGTAAACCTGAAGTGAAGCATCAGAATCTAAAACTGGACTCACAGGTGAGGTTCAAATCATAGAAAGAGAGAAAGACAGTCCTCTTTTGCTTAAGTCGGCATTGTGCCTTTTGTATTAAATTCCGATGACATTTCTGTGTTTCATCATCAATAAGAAGGTGCAAGGTATACAGTAAACTTGAAGTGAAGCATCGGAATCTAAAACTGAACTCACAGGAGAGGTTCAAATTATAGAAAGTGAGAGTGTCAGTCCTCTTGTACTTAAGTCGGCATTGTGCCTTTTGTATTAAATTCGTATGCAATTTCTGTGTTACTTCGTCAATACAAAGGTGCAAGGTATACAGTAAACCTGAAGTGAAGCATCAGAATATAAAACTGGACTCACAGGATAGGTTCAAATCATAGAAAGTGAGAGTGTCAGTCCTCTTGTACTTAAGTCGGCATTGTGCCTTTTATATTAAGTTCGGATGCGATTTCTGTGTTTCATCGTCAATAAGAAGGTGCAAGGTATACAGTAGACCTGAAGTGAAGCATCGGAATCACAAACTGGACTCACAGGAGAGGTTCAAATCATAGAAAGTGAAAGTGTCAGTCCTCTTGTACTAAAGTCGGCATTGTGCCTTTTGTATTAAATTCTGATGCAATTTCTGTGTTTCATCGTCAATAAGAAGGTGCATGGTATACAGTAAACCTGAAGTGAAGCATCGGAATCTAAAACTGGACTCACAAGAGAGGTTCAAATCATAGAATGGGAGAGTGACAGTCCTCTTTTACTAAAGTCGGCATTATGCCTTTTGTATTAAATTCCGATGAAATTTCAGTGTTTCATCGTCAATAAGAAGGTGCAAGGTATACAAAAAACCTGAAGTGAGGCATCGGAATCTAAAACTGGATTCACAGGAGAGGTTCCAATCATAGAAAGTGAGAGTGTCACTCCTCTTGTACTTAAGTCGGCATTGTGCCTTTTGTATTAAATTCCGGTGCAATTTCTGTGTTTCATCGTCAATAAGAAGGTGCAAGGTATTGAGTAAACCTGAAGTGAAGCATCAGATTCTAAAACTGGACTGACAGGAGAGGTTCAAATCATAGAAAGAGAGAGTGACAGTCCTCTTTTACTTAAGTCGGCATTGTGCCTTTTGTATTAAATTCCGATGAAATTTCTGTGTTTCATCGTCAATAAGAAGGTGTAAGGGATACAGTAAACCTGAAGTGAAGCTTCGGAATCTAAAACTGGACTCACAGGAGAGGTTCAAATCATAGAAAGAGAGAGTGTCAGTAATGTTGTACTTAAGTCGGCATTGTGCCTTTTGTATTAAATTCGGATGCAATTTCTGTGTTTCATCGTCAATAAGAAGGTGCAAGGTATACAGTAAAACTAAAGTGAAGCATTGGAATCTAAAACTGGACTCACAGGAGAGGTTCAAATCAAAGAAAGAGAGAGTGACAGTCCTCTTTTACTTAAGTCGGCATTGTGCCTTTTGTATTAAATTCCGATGAAATTTCTGTGTTTCATCATCAATAAGAAGGTGCAAGGTATACAGTAAACCTGAAGTGAAGCATCAGAATATAAAACTGGACTCACAGGAGAGGTTAAAATCATAGAAAGTGAAAGTGTCAGTCCTCTTGTACTTAAGTCGGCATTGTGCCTTTTGTATTAAATTCCGATGCAATTTCTTTGTTTCATCGTCAATAAGAAGGTGCATGGTATACACTAAACCTGAAGTGAAGCATCGGAATCTAAAACTGGACTCACAAGAGAGGTTCAAACCATAGAAATGGAGAGTGACAGTCCTTTTTTACTGAAGTCGGCATTGTGCCTTTTGTATTAAATTCCGATGAAATTTCTGTGTTTCATCGTCAATAAGAAGGTGCAGGGTATACAGTAAGCCTGAAGTGAAGCATCGGAATCTAAAACTGGACTCACAGGAGAGGTTCATATCATAGAAAGTGAGAGTGTCAGTCCTCTTGTAGTTAAGTCGGCATTGTGTCTCTTGTATTAAATTCGGATGCAATTTCTGTGTTCCTTCGTCAATAAGAAGGTGCAAGGTATACAGTAAACCTGAAGTGAAGCATCGGAATCTAAAACTGGACTCACAGGAGGGGTTCAAATCATAGAAAGTGCGAGTGTCAGTCCTCTTGTACTTAAGTCGGCATTGTGCCTTTTGCATTAAATTCGGATGCAATTTCTGTGTTTCATCGTCAATAAGAAGGTGCAAGGTATACAGTAAACCTGAAGTGAAGCATCGGAATCTAAAACTGGACTCACAGGAGAGGTTCAAATCATAGAAAGTGAGAGTGTCAGTCCTCTTGTACTTAAGTCGGCATTGTGGCTTTTGTATTAAATTCGGATGCAATTTCTGTCTTTCATCGTTAACAAGAAGGTGCAAGGTATACAGTAAACGTGAAGTGAAGCATCGGAATCTAAAACTGGATTCACAGGAGAGGTTCAAATCATAGAAAGAGAGAGTGACAGTCCTCTTTTACTTAAGGCGGCATTGTGCCTTTTGTATTAAATTCCGATGAAATTTCTGTGTTTCATCGTCAATAAGAAGGTGCAAGGTATACAGTAAACCTAAAGTGAAGCATCGGACTCAAAAACTGGAGTCACAGGAGAGGTTCAAGTCATAGATTGTGAGAGTGTCAGTCCTCTTGTACTTAAGTCGGCATCGTGCCTTTTGTATTAAATTCGGATGCAGTTTCTGTGTTTCATCGTCAATAAGAATGTCCAAGGTATACAGTAAACCTGAAGTGAAGCATCGGAATCTAAAACTGGACTCACAGGAGATGTTCAAATCATAGAAAGAGAGAGTGACAGTCCTCTTTTACTTAAATCGCCATTGTGCTTTTGTATTAAATTCCGATGAAATTTCTGTGTTTCATCGTCAATAAGAAGGTGCAAGGTATACAGTAAACCTGAAGTGAAGCATCGGAATCTAAAACTGGACTGACGCTCTCACTTTCTATGATTTGAACCTTCAAATCATAGAAAGTGTGAGCGTCAGTCCTCTTGTACTTAAGTCGGCATTGTGCCTCTTGTATTAAATTTGGATGCAATTTCTGTGTTTCATCGTCAATAAGAAGGTGCAAGGTATACAGTAAACCTGAAGTGAAGCATCGGAATCTAAAACTGGACTCACAGGAGAGGTTCAAATCATAGAAAGTGAAAGTGTCAGTCCTCTTGCACTTAAGTCGGCATTGTGCCAATTTGTATTAATTTCGGATGCAATTTCTGTGTTTCATCGTCAATAAGAAGGTGCAAGGTATACAGTAAACCTGAAGTGAAGCATCGGGATCTAAAACTGGACTCACCGGAGAGGTTCAAATCATAGAAAGGGAGAGTGTCATTCGTCTTGTACTTAAGTCGGCATTGTGCCTTTTGTATTAAATTCAGATGCAATTTCTGTGTTTCATCGTCAATAAGAAGGTGCAAGGTACACAGTAAACCTGAAGTGAAGCATCGGAATCTAGTACTGGAATGACAGGAGACGTTCAAATCGTAGAAAGTGAGAGTGTCAGTCCTCTTGTACTTAAGTCGGCATTGTGCCTTTTGAATTTAATTCCGATGCAATTTCTGTGTTTCATCGTCAATAAGAAGGTCCAAGGGATACAGTAAACCTGAAGTGAAGCATCGGAATCTAAAACTGGACTCACAGGAGAGGTTCAAATCATAGAAAGTTAGAGTGTCAGTCCTCTTGTACTTATGTCGGCATTGTGCCTTTTGTATTAAATTCGGATGCAATTTCTGTGTTTCATCGTCAATAAGGAGGGATTGGGGAGAAGAGAAGTTTGTGGCACAACTTGACCAGAAGAAGGGATCGGTTGGTAGGACATGTTATGAGGCATCAAGGAATCACCAATTTAGTATTGGAGGGCAGCGTGGAGGGTAAAAATTGTAGGGGGAGACCAAGAGATGAATACACTAAGCAGATTCAGAAGGATGTAGGTTGCAGTAAGTACTGGGAGATGAAAAAGCTTGCACAGGATAGAGTAGCATGGAGAGCTGCATCAAACCAGTCTCAGGACTGAAGACCACAGCAACAACAACAAGAAGGTCCAAGGGATACAGAAAACCTGAAGTGAAGCATCGGAATCTAAAACTGGACTCACAGGAGAGGTTCAAATCATAGAAAGGGAGAGTGTCAGTCCTCTTGTACTTAAGTCGGCATTGTGCCTTTTGTATTAAATTCGGATGCAATTTCTGTGTTTTATCGTCAATAAGAAGGTGCAAGGTATACAGTAAACCTGATGTGAAGCATCGGAATCTAAATCTGGACTCACAGGAGAGGTCCAAATCATAGAAAGAGAGAGTGACAGTCCTCTTTTACTTAAGTCGGCATTGTGCCTTTTGTATTAAATAATGATGAAATTTCTGTGTTTCATCGTCAATAATAAGGTGCAAGGTATACAGTAAACCTGAAATGAAGCTTCGGACCGTAAAACTCGACTCACAGGAGAGGTTCAAATCATAGAAAGTGAGAGTGTCAGTCCTCTTGTACTTAAGTCGGCATTGTGCCTTTTGTATTAAATTCAGATGCAATTTCTGTGTTTCATCGTCTATAAGAAGGTGCAAGGTATACAGTAAACCTGAAGTGAACTTTGGAATCTAAAACTGGACTCACAGGGGAGGTTCAAAGCATAGAAAAGGAGAGTGTCAGTCCTCTTGTACTTAAGGCGGCATTGTGCCTTTTGTATTAAATTCGGATGCAATTTCTGTGTTTCATCGTCAATAAGAAGGTGCAAGGTATACAGTAAACCTGAAGTGAAGTATCGGATTCTAAAACTGGACTCACAGGAGAGGTTCAAATCATAGAAAAGGAGAGTGTCAGTCCTCTTGTACTTAAGTCGTCATTGTGCCTTTTGTATTAAATTCGGATGCAATTTCTGTGTTTCATCGTCAATGAGATGGTGCAAGGTATACAGTAAAAATGAAGTGAAGCATTGGAATCTAAAACTGGACTCACAGGAGAGGTTCAAATCATAGAAAGGGAGAGTGTCAGTCCTCTTGTACTTAAGTCGACATTGTGCCTTTTGTATTAAATTTCGATGAAATTTCTGTGTTTCGTCGTCAATAAGGAGGTGGAAGGTATACAGTAAACCTGAAGTGAAGCATCGGAATCTAAAACTGGAATCGCAGGAGAGGTTCAAATCATAGAAAATGAGAGAGTCTGTCCTCTTGTACTTAAGTCGGCATTGTGCCTTTTGTATTAAATTCGGATGCAATTTCTGTGTTTGATCGTCAATACGAAGGTAGAAGGTATACAGTAAACCTGAAGTGAATCATCAGAATCTAAAACTGGACTCACAGGAGAGGTTCAAATCATAGAAAGAGAGAGTGACAGTCCTCTTTTACTTAAGCCGGCAGTGTGCCTTTTGTATTAAATTCGGATGCAATTTGTGTGTTTCATCGTCAATAAGAAGGTCCAAGGTATTCAGTAAACCTGAAGTGAAGCATCGGAATCTAAAACTGGATTCACAGGAGCGGTTCAAAGCATAGAAAGGGAGAGTGTCAGTCCTCCTGTCCTTAAGTCGGCATTGTGCCTTTGTATTAAATTCGGATGCAATTTCTGTGTTTCATCGTCAAAAAGATGGTGCAAGGTATACAGTAAACCTGAAATGAAACATCGGAATCTAAAACTGGTCTCACAGGAGTGGTTCAAATCATATAAAGTGAGATTGTCAGTCCTCTTGTACTTAAGTCGGCATTGTGCCTTTTGTATTAAATTTGGATGCAATTTCTGTGTTTTATCGTCAATAAGAAGGTCCAAGGGATACAGTAAACCTGAAGTGAAGCATCGGAATCTAAAACTGGACTCACAGGAGAGGTTCAAATCATAGAAAGTGAGAGTGACAGTCCTCTTTTACTTAAATCGGCATTGTGCCTTTTGTATTAAATTCCGATGCGATTTCTGTGTTTCATCGTCAATAAGAAGGTGCAAGGTATAGAGTAAACCTGAAGTGAAGCATCAGAATCTAAAACTGGATTCACAGGAGAGGTTCAAATCATAGAAAGAGAGAGTGACAGTCCTCTTTTACTTAAGTCGGCATTGTGCCTTTTGTATTAAATTCCGATGAAATTTCTGTGTTTCATCGTCAATAAGAAGGTGCAAGGTATACAGTAAACCTAAAGTAAAGCATCGGACTCAAAAACTGGAGTCGCAGGAGAGGTTCAAGTCATAGAATGTGAGAGTGTCAGTCCTCTTGTACTTAAGTCGGCATCGTGCCTTTTGTATTAAATTCGGATGCAGTTTCTGTGTTTCATCGTCAATAAGAATGTCCAAGGTATACAGTAAACCTGAAGTGAAGCATCGGAATCTAAAACTGGACTCACAGGAGATGTTCAAATCATAGAAAGAGAGAGTGACAGTCCTCTTTTACTTAAATCGCCATTGTGCCTATTGTATTAAATTTGGATGCAATTTCTGTGTTTCATCTTCAATAAGAAGGTGCAAGGTAAACAGTAAACCTGAAGTGAAGCATCGGAATCTAAAACTGGGCTCACAGGAGAGGTTCAAATCAAAGAAAGTGAGAGTGTCAGTCCTCTTGTACTTAAGTCGGCATTGTGCCAATTTGTATTAATTTCGGATGCAATTTCTGTGTTTCATCGTCAATAAGAAGGTGCAAGGTATACAGTAAACCTGAAGTGAAGCATCGGAATCTAAAACTGGACTCACCGGAGAGGTTCAAATCATAGAAAGGGAGAGTGCCAGTCGTCTTGTACTTAAGTCGGCATTGTGCTTTTTGTATTAAATTCAGATGCAATTTCTGTGTTTCATCGTCAATAAGAAGGTGCAAGGTACACAGTAAACCTGAAGTGAAGCATCGGAATCTAGTACTGGAATCACAGGAGACGTTCAAATCATAGAAAGTGAGAGTGTCAGTCCTCTTGTACTTAAGTCGGCATTGTGCCTTTAAAATTTAATTCCGATGCAATTTCTGTGTTTCATCGTCAATAAGAAGGTCCAAGGGATACAGTAAACCTGAAGTGAAGCATCGGAAACTAAAACTGGACTCACAGGAGAGGTTCAAATCATAGAAAGTTAGAGTGTCAGTCCTCTTGTACTTAAGTCGGCATTGTGCCTTTCGTATTAAATTCGGATGAAATTTCTGTGTTTCATCGTCAATAAGAAGGTCCAAGGGATACAGTATACCTGAAGTGGAGCATCGGAATCTAAAACTGGACTCACAGGAGAGGTTCAAATCATAGAAAGAGAGAGTGTCAGTCCTCTTGTACTTAAGTAAGCATTGTGCTTTTTGTATTAAATTCGGATGCAATTTCTGTGTTTCACCATCAATACGAAGGTACAAGGTATACAGTAAACCTGAAGTGAAGCATCGGAATCTAAAACTGGATTCACAGGAGCGGTTCAAAGCATAGAAAGGGAAAGTGTCAGTCCTCCTGTCCTTAAGTCGGCATTGTGCCTTTTGTATTAAATTCGGATGCAATTTCTGTGTTTCATCGTCAATAAGAAGGTGCAAGGTATACAGTAAACCTGAAATGAAACATCGGAATCTAAAACTGGTCTCACAGGAGTGGTTCAAATCATATAAAGTGAGATTGTCAGTCCTCTTGTACTTAAGTCGGCATTGTGCCTTTTGTATTAAATTTGGATGCAATTTCTGTGTTTTATCGTCAATAAGAAGGTCCAAGGGATACAGTAAACCTGAAGTGAAGCATCGGAATCTAAAACTGGACTCACAGGAGAGGTTCAAATCATAGAAAGTGAGAGTGACAGTCCTCTTTTACTTAAGTCGGCATTGTGCCTTTGTATTAAATTCCGATGCAATTTCTGTGTTTCATCGTCAATAAGAAGGTGCAAGGTATAGAGTAAACCTGAAGTGAAGCATTAGAATCTAAAACTGGATTCACAGGAGAGGTTCAAATCATAGAAAGAGAGAGTGACAGTCCTCTTTTACTTAAGTCGGCATTGTGCCTTTTGTATTAAATTCCGATGAAATTTCTGCGTTTCATCGTCAATAAGAAGGTGCAAGGTATACAGTAAACCTAAAGTAAAGCGTCGGACTCAAAAACTGGAGTCGCAGGAGAGGTTCAAGTCATAGAATGTGAGAGTGTCAGTCCTCTTGTACTTAAGTCGGCATCGTGCCTTTTGTATTAAATTCGGATGCAGTTTCTGTGTTTCATCGTCAATAAGAATGTCCAAGGTATACAGTAAACCTGAAGTGAAGCATCGGGATTTAAAACTGGACTCAAAGGAGAGGTTCATATCATAGAAAGGGAGAGTGTCAGTACTCTTGTACTTAAGTCGCCATTGTGGCTTTTGTATTAAATTTGGATGCAATGTCTGTGTTTCATCGTCAATAAGAAGGTGCAAGGTATACAGTAAAACTGAAGTGAAGCATCGGAATCTAAAACTGGACTCACAGGAGAGGTCCAAATCATAGAAAGAGAGAGTGACAATCCTCTTTTACTTAAGTCGGCATTCTGCCTTTTGCATTAAATTCCGATGAAATTTCTGTGTTTCATCGTCAATAAGAAGGTCCTAGGTATACAGTAAACCTGAAGTGAAGTATCGGATTCTAAAACTGGACTCACAGGAGAGGTTCAAATCATAGAAAAGGAGAGTGTCAGTCCTCTTGTACTTAAGTCGGCATTGTGACTTTTGTATTAAATTCGGAGGCAATTTCTGTGTTTCATCGTCAATGAGATGGTGCAAGGTATACAGTAAAAATGAAGTGAAGCATTGGAATCTAAAACTGGAATCACAGTAGAGGTTCAAATCATAGAAATTGAGAGTGTCAGTCCTCTTGTACTTAAGTCGGCATTGTGCCTTTTTAATTTATTTCCGCTGCAATTTCTGTGTTTCATCGTCAATAAGAAGGTCCAAGGGATACAGTAAACCTGAACTGAAGCATAGGAATCTAAAACTGGACTCACAGGAGAGGTTCAAATCATAGAAAGGGGGAGTGTCAGTCCTCTTGTACTTAAGTCGACATTGTGCCTTTTGAATTAAATTTCGATGAAGTTTCTGTGTTTCGTCGTCAATAAGGAGGTGGAAGGTATACAGTAAACCTGAAGTGAAGCATCGGAATCTAAAACTGGAATCGCAGGAGAGGTTCAAATCATAGAAAATGAGAGAGTCTGTCCTCTTGTACTTAAGTCGGCATTGTGCCTTTTGTATTAAATTCGGATGCAATTTCTGTGTTTGATCGTCAATACGAAGGTAGAAGGTATACAGTAAACCTGAAGTGAATCATCAGAATCTAAAACTGGACCCACGGGAGAGGTTCAAGTCATAGAAAGTGAGAGTGACACTCCTCTTTTACTTAAGTCGGCATTGTGCCTTTTGTATTAAATTCCGATGCAATTTCTGTGTTTCATCGTCAATAAGATGGTGCAAGGTATAGAGTAAACCTGAAGTGAAGCATCAGAATCTAAAACTGCATTCACAGGAGAGGTTCAAATCATAGAAAGAGAGAGTGACAGTCCTCTTTTACTTAAGTCGGCATTGTGCCTTTTGTATTAAATTCCGATGAAATTTCTGCGTTTCATCGTCAATAAGAAGGTGCAAGGTATACAGTAAACCTAAAGTAAAGCATCGGACTCAAAAACTGGAGTCGCAGGAGAGGTTCAAGTCATAGAATGTGAGAGTGTCAGTCCTCTTGTACTTAAGTCGGCATCGTGCCATTTGTATTAAATTCGGATGCAGTTTCTGTGTTTCATCGTCAATAAGAATGTCCAAGGTATACAGTAAACCTGAAGTGAAGCATCGGAATCTAAAACTGGACTCACAGGAGATGTTCAAATCATAGAAAGAGAGAGTGACAGTCCTCTTTTACTTAAATCGCCATTGTGCCTATTGTATTAAATTTGGATGCAATTTCTGTGTTTCATCTTCAATAAGAAGGTGCAAGGTAAACAGTAAACCTGAAGTGAAGCATCGGAATCTAAAACTGGACTCACAGGAGAGGTTCAAATCATAGAAAGTGAGAGTGTCAGTCCTCTTGTACTTAAGTCGGCATTGTGCCAATTTGTATTAATTTCGGATGCAATTTCTGTGTTTCATCGTCAATAAGAGGGTGCAAGGTATACAGTAAACCTGAAGTGAAGCATCGGAATCTAAAACTGGACTCACCGGAGAGGTTCAAATCATAGAAAGGGAGAGTGTCAGTCGTCTTGTACTTAAGTCGGCATTGTGCTTTTTGTATTAAATTCAGATGCAATTTCTGTGTTTCATCGTCAATAAGAAGGTGCAAGGTACACAGTAAACCTGAAGGGAAGCATCGGAATCTAGTACTGGAATCACAGGAGACGTTCAAATCATAGAAAGTGAGAGTGTCAGTCCTCTTGTACTTAAGTCGGCATTGTGCCTTTTGAATTTAATTCCGATGCAATTTCTGTGTTTCATCGTCAATAAGAAGGTCCAAGGGATACAGTAAACCTGAAGTGAAGCATCGGAATCTAAAACTGGTCTCAAAGGAGAGGTTTAAATCATAGAAAGTTAGAGTGTCAGTCCTCTTGTACTTAAGTCGGCATTGTGCCTTTCGTATTAAATTCGGATGAAATTTCTGTGTTTCATCGTCAATAAGAAGGTCCAAGGTATACAGTAAACCGGAAGTGAAGCATCGGAATCTAAAACTGGAATCACAGGAGAGGTTCAAATCATAGATAATGAGAGTGTCAGTCCTCTTGTACTTAAGTAGGCATTGTGCCTTTTGTGTTAAATTCGGATGCAATTTCTGTGTTTCATCGTCAATAAGAATATCCAAGGGATACAGTATACCTGAAGTGGAGCATCGGAATCTAAAACTGGACTCACAGGAGAGGTTCAAATCATAGAAAAAGAGAGTGTCAGTCCTCTTGTACTTAAGTAAGCATTGTGCTTTTTGTATTAAATTCGGATGCAATTTCTGTGTTCCACCATCAATACGAAGGTACAAGGTATACAGTAAACCTGAAGTGAAGCATCGGAATCTAAAACTGGATTCACAGGAGCGGTTCAAAGCATAGAAAGGGAGAGTGTCAGTCCTCCTGTCCTTAAGTCGGCATTGTGCCTTTTGTATTAAATTCGGATGCAATTTCTGTGTTTCATCGTCAATAAGAAGGTGCAAGGTATACAGTAAACCTGAAAGGAAACATCGGAATCTAAAACTGGTCTCACAGGAGTGGTTCAAATCATATAAAGTGAGATTGTCAGTCCTCTTGTACTTAAGTCGGCATTGTGCCTTTTGTATTAAATTTGGATGCAATTTCTGTGTTTTATCGTCAATAAGAAGGTCCAAGGGATACAGTAAACCTGAAGCGAAGCATCGGAATCTAAAACTGGACTCACAGGAGAGGTTCAAATCATAGAAAGTGAGAGTGACAGTCCTCTTTTACTTAAGTCGGCACTGTGCCTTTTGTATTAAATTCCGATGCAATTTCTGTGTTTCATCGTCAATAAGAAGGTGCAAGGTATAGAGTAAACCTGAAGTGAAGCATCAGAATCTAAAACTGGATTCACAGGAGAGGTTCAAATCATAGAAAGAGAGAGTGACAGTCCTCTTTTACTTAAGTCGGCATTGTGCCTTTTGTATTAAATTCCGATGAAATTTCTGTGTTTCATCGTCAATAAGGATGTGCAAGGTACACAGTAAACCTGAAGTGAAGCATCGGAATCTAAGACTGGACTCACCGGAGAGGTTCAAATCATAGAAAGTGAGAGTGTCAGTCCTCTTGTACTTAAGTCAGCATTGTGCCAATTTGTATTAATTTCGGATGCAATTTCTGTGTTTCATCGTCAATAAGAAGGTGCAAGGTATACAGTAAACCTGAAGTGAAGCATCGGAATCTAAAACTGGACTCACCGGAGAGGTTCAAATCATAGAAAGGGAGAGTGTCAGTCGTCTTGTACTTAAGTCGGCATTGTGCTTTTTGTATTAAATTCAGATGCAATTTCTGTGTTTCATCGTCAATAAGAAGGTGCAAGGTACACAGTAAACCTGAAGTGAAGCATCGGAATCTAGTACTGGAATCACAGGAGACGTTCAAATCATAGAAAGTGAGAGTGTCAGTCCTCTTGTACTTAAGTCGGCATTGTGCCTTTTGAATTTAATTCCGATGCAATTTCTGTGTTTCATCGTCAATAAGAAGGTGCAAGGTATACAGTAAACCTGAAGTGAAGCTTCGGAATCTAAAACTGGACTCACAGGAGAGGTTCAAATCATAGAAAATTAGAGTGTCAGTCCTCTTGTACTTAAGTCGGCATTGTGCCTTTCGTATTAAGTTCGGATGCAATTTCTGTGTTTCATCGTCAATAAGGAGGGATTGGGGAGAAGAGAAGTTTGTGGCACAACTTGACCAGAAGAAGGGATCGGTTGGTAGGACATGTTATGAGGCATCAAGGGATCACCTATTTAGTATTGGAGGGCAGCGTGGAGGGTAAAAATCGTAGGGGGAGACCAAGAGATGAATACACTAAGCAGATTCAGAAGGATGTAGGTTGCAGTAAGTACTGGGAGATGAAAAAGCTTGCACAGGATAGAGTAGCATGGAAAGCTGCATCAAACCAGTCTCTGGACTGAAGACCACAACAACAACAACAAGAAGGTCCAAGGGATACAGAAAACCTGAAGTGAGGCATCGGAATCTAAAACTGGACTCACAGGAGAGGTTCAAATCATAGAAAGGGAGAGTGTCAGTCCTCTTGTACTTAAGTCGGCATTGTGCCTTTTTTATTAAATTCGGATGCAATTTCTGTGTTTTATCGTCAATAAGAAGGTGCAAGGTATACAGTAAACCTAAAGTGAAGCATCGGAATCTAAATCTGGACTCACAGGAGAGGTCCAAATCATAGAAAGAGAGAGTGACAGTCCTCTTTTACTTAAGTCGGCATTGTGCCTTTTGTATTAAATAATGATGAAATTTCTGTGTTTCATCGTCAATAATAAGGTGCAAGGTATACAGTAAACCTGAAATGAAGCTTCGGACTCTAAAACTCGACTCACAGGAGAGGTTCAAATCATAGAAGTGAGAGTGTCAGTCCTCTTGTACATAAGTCGGCATTGTGCCTTTTGTATTAAATTCAGATGCAGTTTCTGTGTTTCATCGTCAATAAGAAGGTGCAAGGTATACAGTAAACCTGAAGTGAACTTTGGCATCTAAAACTGGACTCACAGGGGAGGTTCAAAGCATAGAAAGGGAGAGTGTCAGTCCTCTTGTACTTAAGTCGGCATTGTGCCTTTTGTATTAAATTCGGATGCAATTTCTGTGTTTTATCGTCAATAAGAAGGTGCAAGGTATACAGTAAACCTAAAGTGAAGCATCGGAATCTAAATCTGGACTCACAGGAGAGGTCCAAATCATAGAAAGAGAGAGTGACAGTCCTCTTTTACTTAAGTCGGCATTGTGCCTTTTGTATTAAATAATGATGAAATTTCTGTGTTTCATCGTCAATAATAAGGTGCAAGGTATACAGTAAACCTGAAATGAAGCTTCGGACTCTAAAACTCGACTCACAGGAGAGGTTCATATCATAGAAAGGGAGAGTGTCAGTACTCTTGTACTTAAGTCGGCATTGTGCCTTTTGTATTAAATTTGGATGCAATGTCTGTGTTTCATCGTCAATTAGAAGGTGCAAGGTATACAGTAAACCTGAAGTGAAGCATCGGAATCTAAAACTGGACTCACAGGAGAGGTTCAAATCATAGAAAGAGAGAGT
Source organism: Schistocerca americana (assembly GCF_021461395.2). NCBI lineage: Eukaryota > Metazoa > Arthropoda > Insecta > Orthoptera > Acrididae > Schistocerca > Schistocerca americana. The sequence goes on from NC_060128.1 coordinate 1,635,226, forward strand.
GACAATCCTCTTTTACTTAAGTCGGCATTGTGCCTTTTGTATTAAATTCCGATGAAATTTCTGTGTTTCATCGTCAATAAGAAGGTCCAAGGGATACAGTAAACCTGAAGTGAAGCATCGGATTCTAAAACTGGACTCACAGGAGAGGTTCAAATCATAGAAAAAGAGAGTGTCAGTCCTCTTGTACTTAAGTCGGCATTGTGCCTTTTGTATTAAATTCGGATGCAATTTCTGTGTTTCATCGTCAATGAGAAAGTGCAAGGTATACAGTAAACCTGAAGTGAAGCATCGGAATCTAAAACTGGAATCACAGTAGAGGTTCAAATCATAGAAAGTGAGAGTGTCAGTCCTCTTGTACTTAAGTCGGCATTGTGCCTTTTTAATTTATTTCCGATGCAATTTCTGTGTTCATCGCCAATAAGAAGGTCCAAGGGATACAGTAAACCGGAAGTGAAGCATCGGAATCTAAAACTGTACTCACAGGAGAGGTTCAAATCATAGAAAGGGAGAGAGTCAGTCCTCTTGTACTTAAGTCGGCATTGTGCCTTTTGTATTAAATTCGGATGCAATTTCTGTGTTTGATCGTCATTACGAAGGTCCAAGGTATACAGTAAACCTGAAGTGAATCATCAGAATCTAAAACTGGACTCACAGGAGCGGTTCAAAGCATAGAAAGGGAGAGTGTCAGTCCTCCTGTACTTAAGTCGGCATTGTGCCTTTTGCATTAAATTCGGATGCAATTTCTGTGTTTCATCGTCAATAAGAAGGTGCTAGGTATACAGTAAACCTGAAATGAAGCATCGGAATCTAAAACTGGTCTCACAGGAGAGGTTCAAATCATATAAAGTGAGATTGTTAGTCCTCTTGTACTTAAGTCGGCATTGTGCCTTTTGTATTAAATTCGGATGCAATTTCTGTGTTTTATCGTCAATAAGAAGGTGCAAGGAATACAGTAAACCTGAAGTGAAGCATCGGAATCTAAAACTGGACTCACAGGAGAGGTTCAAATCATAGAAAGTGAGAGTGACAGTCCTCTTTTACTTAAGTCGGCATTGTGCCTTTCGTATTAAATTCGTATGAAATTTCTGTGTTTCATCGTCAATAAGAAGGTGCAAGGTATACAGTAAACCTGAATTGAAGCTTCGGACTCTAAAACCGGAGTCACAGGAGATGTTCAAATCATAGAAAGTGAGAGTGTCAGTCCTCTTGTATTTAAGTCGGCATTGTGCCTTTTGTATTAAATTCAGATGCAATTTCTGTGTTTCATCGTCAATAAGAAGGTGCAAGGTATACAGTAAACCTGAAGTGAAGCATCGGAATCTAAAACTTGACTCACAGGGGAGGTTCAAAACATAGAAAGGGAGAGTGTCAGTCCTCTTGTACTTAAGTCGGCATTGTGCCTTTTGTATTAAATTCGGATGCAATTTCTGTGTTTTATCGTCAATAAGAAGGGATTGGGGAGAAGAGAAGTTTGTGGCACAACTTGACCAGAAGAAGGGATCGGTTGGTAGGACATGTTATGAGGCATCAAGGGATCACCAATTTAGTAGTGGAGGGCAGCGTGAAGGGTAAAAATCGTAGGGGGAGACCAAGAGATGAATACACTAAGCTGATTCAGAAGGATGTAAGTTGCAGTAAGTACTGGGAGATGAAAAAGCTTGCACAGGATAGAGTAGCATGGAGAGCTGCATCAAACCAGTCTCAGGAATGAAGACCACAACAACAACAACAAGAAGGTCCAAGGGATACAGAAAACCTGAAATGAAGCATCAGAATCTAAAACTGGACTCACAGGAGAGATTCAAATCATAGAAAGGGAGAGTGTCAGTCCTCTTGTACTTAAGTCGGCATTGTGCCTTTTGTATTAAATTCGAATGCAATTTCTGTGTTTTATCGTCAATAAGAAGGTGCAAGGTATACAGTAAACGTGAAGTGAAGCATCGGAATCTAAATCTGGACTCACAGGAGAGGTCCAAATCATAGAAAGAGAGAGTGACAGTCCTCTTTTACTTAAGTCGGCATTGTGCCTTTTGTATTAAATAATGATGAAATTTCTGTGTTTCATCGTCAATAATAAGGTGCAAGGTATACAGTGAACCTGAAGTGAAGCTTCGGACTCTAAAACTCGACTCACAGGAGAGGTTCAAATCATAGAAAGTGAGAGTGTCAGTCCTCTTGTACTTAAGTCGGCATTGTGCATTTTGTATTAAATTCAGATGCAATTTCTGTGTTTCATCGTCAATAAGAAGGTGCAAGGTATACAGTAAACCTGAAGTGAACTTCGGAATCTAAAACTGGACTCACAGGGGGGGTTCAAAGCATAGAAAGGGAGAGTGTCAGTCCTCTTGTACTTAAGTCGGCATTGTGCCTTTTGTATTAAATTCGGATGCAATTTCTGTGTTTCATCGTCAATAAGAAGGTGCAAGGTATACAGTAAACCTGAAGTGAAGCATCGGAATCTTAAACTGGACTCACAGGAGAGGTTAAAATCATAGAAAGAGAGAGTGACAATCCTCTTTTACTTAAGTCGGCATTGTGCCTTTTGTATTAAATTCCGATGAAATTTCTGTGTTTCATCGTCAATAAGAAGGTCCAAGGGATACAGTAAACCTGAAGTGAAGCATCGGAATCTAAAACTGGACTCACAGGAGAGGTTCAAATCATAGAAAAGGAGGGTGTCAGTCCTCTTGTACTTAAGTCGGCATTGTGCATTTTGTATTTAATTCGGATGCAATTTCTGTGTTTCATCGTCAATAAGAAGGTGCAAGGTATACAGTAAACCTGAAGTGAAGCATCGGAAACTAAAACTGGAATCACAGTAGAGGTTCAAATCATAGAAAGTGAGAGTGTCAGTCCTCTTGGACGTAAGTCGGCATTGTGCCTTTTTAATTTATTTCCGGTGCAATTTCTGTGTTTCATCGTCAATAAGAAGGTCCAAGGGATACAGTAAACCTGAAGTGAAGCATCGGAATCTAAAACTGGAATCACAGGGGAGGTTCAAATTATAGAAAGGGAGAGTGTCAGTTCTCTTGTAGTTAAGTCGGCATTGTGCCTTTTGTATTAAATTCGGATGCAATTTCTGTGTTTCATCGTCAATAAGACGGTCCAAGGTATACAGTAAACCTGAAGTGAAGCATCGGAATCTAAAACTGGAATCACAGGAGAGGTTCAAATCATAGATAATGAGAGTGTCAGTTTTCTTGTACTTAAGTAGGCATTGTGCCTTTTGTATTAAATTCGGATGCAATTTCTGTGTTTCATCGTCAATAAGAAGGTCAAAGGGATACAGTATACCTGAAGTGGAGCATCGGAATCTAAAACTGGACTCACAGGAGAGGTTCATATCATAGAAAAGGAGGGTGTCAGTCCTCTTGTACTTAAGTAAGCATTGTGCTTTTTGTATTAAATTCGGATGCAATTTCTGTGTTCCACCATCAATACGAAGGTACAAGGTATACAGTAAACCTGAAGTGAAGCATCGGAATCTAAAACTGGACTCACAGGAGCGGTTCAGAGCATAGAAAGGGAGAGTGTCAGTCCTCCTGTACTTAAGTCGGCATTGTGCCTTATGTATTAAATTCGGATGCAATTTCTGTGTTTCATCGTCAATAAGAAGGTGCAAGGTATACAGTAAACCTGAAATGAAACATCGGAATCTAAAACTTGTCTCACAGGAGAGGTTCAAATCATATAAAGTGAGATTGTCAGTCCTCTTGTACTTAAGTCGGCATTGTGCCCTTTGTATTAAATTTGGATGCAATTTCTGTGTTTCATCGTCAATAAGAAGGTCCAAGGGATACAGTAAACCTGAAGTGAAGCATCGGAATCAAAAACTGGACTCACAGGAGAGGTTCAAATCATAGTAAGGGAGAGTGTCAGTCCTCTTTTACTTAAGTCGGAATTGTGCCTTTTGTATTAAATTCGGATGCAATTTCTGTGTTTTATCGTCAATAAGAAGGTGCAAGGAATACAGTAAACCTGAAGTGAAGCATCGGAATCTAAAACTGGACTCACAGGAGAGGTTCAAATCATAGAAAGTGAGAGTGACAGTCCTCTTTTACTTAAGTCGGCATTGTGCCTTTCGTATTAAATTCGTATGAAATTTCTGTGTTTCATCGTCAATAAGAAGGTGCAAGGTATACAGTAAACCTGAAGTGAAGCTTCGGACTCTAAAACTGGAGTCACAGGAGATGTTCAAATCATAGAAAGTGAGAGTGTCAGTCCTCTTGTACTTAAGTCGGCATTGTGCCTTTTGTATTAAATTCAGATGCAATTTCTGTGTTTCATCGTCAAAAAGAAGGTGCAAGGTATACAGTAAACCTGAAGTGAAGCATCGGAATCTAAAACTTGACTCACAGGGGAGGTTCAAAACATAGAAAGGGAGAGTGTCAGTCCTCTTGTACTTAAGTCGGCATTGTGCCTTTTGTATTAAATTCGGATGCAATTTCTGTGTTCCATCGTCAATAAGAAGGGATTGGGGAGAAGAGAAGTTTGTGGCACAACTTGACCAGAAGAAGGGATCGGTTGGTAGGACATGTTATGAGGCATCAAGGGATCACCAATTTAGTAGTGGAGGGCAGCGTGAAGGGTAAAAAACGTAGGGGGAGACCAAGAGATGAATACACTAAGCAGATTCAGAAGGATGTTGGTTGCAGTAACTACTGGGAGATGAAAAAGCTTGCACAGGATAGAGTAGCATGGAGAGCTGCATCAAACCAGTCTCAGGAATGAAGACCACAACAACAACAACAAGAAGGTCCAAGGGATACAGAAAACCTGAAGTGAAGCATCGGAATCTAAAACTGGACTCACAGGAGAGATTCAAATCATAGAAAGGGAGAGTGTCAGTCCTCTTGTACTTAAGTCGGCATTGTGCCTTTTGTATTAAATTCGAATGCAATTTCTGTGTTTTATCGTCAATAAGAAGGTGCAAGGTATACAGTAAACCTGAAGTGAAGCTTCGGACTCTAAAACTCGACTCACAGGAGAGGTTCAAATCATAGAAAGTGAGAGTGTCAGTCCTCTTGCACTTAAGTCGGCATTGTGCATTTTGTATTAAATTCAGATGCAATTTCTGTGTTTCATCGTCAATAAGAAGGTGCAAGGTATACAGTAAACCTGATGTGAACTTCGGAATCTAAAACTGGACTCACAGGGGAGGTTCAAAGCATAGAAAGGGAGAGTGTCAGTCCTCTTGTACTTAAGTCAGCATTGTGCCTTTTGTATTAAATTCGGATGCAATTTCTGTGTTTCATCGTCAATACGAAGGTGCAAGGTATACAGTAAACCTGAAGTGAAGCATCGGAATTTAAAACTGGACTCAAAGGAGAGGTTCATATCATAGAAAGAGAGAGTGTCAGTACTCTTGTACTTAAGTCGGCATTGTGCCTTTTGTATTAAATTTGGATGCAATGTCTGTGTTTCATCGTCAATAAGAAGGTGCAAGGTATACAGTAAACCTGAAGAGAAGCATCGGAATTTTAAACTGGACTCACAGGAGAGGTTAAAATCATAGAAAGAGAGAGTGACAATCCTCTTTTACTTAAGTCGGCATTGTGCCTTTTGTATTAAATTCCGATGAAATTTCTGTGTTTCATCGTCAATAAGAAGGTCCAAGGGATACAGTAAACCTGAAGTGAAGCATCGGAATCTAAAACTGTACTCACAGGAGAGGTTCAAATCATAGAAAAGGAGGGTGTCAGTCCTCTTGTACTTAAGTCGGCATTGTGCCTTTTGTATTAAATTCGGATGCAATTTCTGTGTTTCATCGTCAATAAGAAGGTGCAAGGTATACAGTAAACCTGAAGTGAAGCATCGGAAACTAAAACTGGAATAAGAGTAGAGGTTCAAATCATAGAAAGTGAGAGTGTCAGTCCTCTTGGACTTAAGTCGGCATTGTGCCTTTTTAATTTATTTCCGATGCAATTTCTGTGTTTCATCATCAATAAGAAGGTCCAAGGGATACAGTAAACCTGAAGTGAAGCATCGGAATCTAAAACTGGAATCACAGGGGAGGTTCAAATTATAGAAAGGGAGAGTGTCAGTTCTCTTGTAGTTAAGTCGGCAATGTGCCTTTTGTATTAAATTCGGATGCAATTTCTGTGTTTCATGGTCAATAAGAAGGTCCAAGGTATACAGTAAACCTGAAGTGAAGCATCGGAATCTAAAACTGGAATCACAGGAGAGGTTCAAATCATAGATAATGAGAGTGTCAGTTTTCTTGTACTTAAGTAGGCATTGTGCCTTTTGTATTAAATTCGGATGCAATTTCTGTGTTTCATCGTCAATAAGAAGGTCAAAGGGATACAGTATACCTGAAGTGGAGCATCGGAATCTAAAACTGGACTCACAGGAGAGGTTCAAATCATAGAAAAGGAGAGTGTCAGTCCTCTTGTACTTAAGTAAGCATTGTGCTTTTTGTATTAAATTCGGATGCAATTTCTGTGTTCCACCATCAATACGAAGGTACAAGGTATACAGTAAACCTGAAGTGAAGCATCGGAATCTAAAACTGGACTCACAGGAGCGGTTCAGAGCATAGAAAGGGAGAGTGTCAGTCCTCCTGTACTTAAGTCGGCATTGTGCCTTATGTATTAAATTCGGATGCAATTTCTGTGTTTCATCGTCAATAAGAAGGTGCAAGGTATACAGTAAACCTGAAATGAAACATCGGAATCTAAAACTGGTCTCACAGGAGAGGTTCAAATCATATAAAGTGAGATTGTCAGTCCTCTTGTACTTAAGTCGGCATTGTGCCCTTTGTATTAAATTTGGATGCAATTTCTGTGTTTCATCGTCAATAAGAAGGTCCAAGGGATACAGTAAACCTGAAGTGAAGCATCGGAATCTAAAACTGGACTCACAGGAGAGGTTCAAATCATAGTAAGGGAGAGTGTCAGTCCTCTTTTACCTAAGTCGGAATTGTGCCTTTTGTATTAAATTCGGATGCAATTTCTGTGTTTTATCGTCAATAAGAAGGTGCAAGGAATACAGTAAACCTGAAGTGAAGCATCGGAATCTAAAACTGGACTCACAGGAGAGGTTCAAATCATAGAAAGTGAGAGTGACAGTCCTCTTTTACTTAAGTCGGCATTGTGCCTTTTGTATTAAATTCCGATGAAATTTCTGTGTTTCATCGTCAATAAGAAGGTGCAAGGTATACAGTAAACCTGAAGTGAAGCTTCGGACTCTAAAACTGGAGTCACAGGAGATGTTCAAATCATAGAAAGTGAGAGTGTCAGTCCTCTTGTACTTAAGTCGGCATTGTGCCTTTTGTATTAAATTCAGATGCAATTTCTGTGTCTCATCGTCAATAAGAAAGTGCAAGGCATACAGTAAACCTGAAGTGAAGCATCGGAATCTAAAACTTGACTCACAGGGGAGGTTCAAACCATAGAAAGGGAGAATGTCAGTCCTCTTGTACTTAAGTCGGCATTGTGCCTTTTGTATTAAATTCGGATGCAATTTCTTTGTTTCATCGTCAATAAGAAGGGATTGGGGAGAAGAGAAGTTTGTGGCACAACTTGACCAGAAGAAGGGATCGGTTGGTAGGAGACGTTATGAGGCATCAAGGGATCACCGATTTAGTAGTGGAGGGCAGAGTGGAGGGTAAAAATCGTAGGGGGAGACCAAGAGATGAATACACTAAGCAGATTCAGAAGGATGTAGGTTGCAGTAAGTACTCGGAGATGAAAAAGCTTGCACAGGATAGAGTAGCATGGAGAGCTGCATCAAACCCGTCTCTGCACTGAAGACCACAACAACAACAACAAGAAGGTCCAAGGGATACAGAAAACCTGAAGTGAAGCATCGGAATCTAAAACTGGACTCACAGGAGAGGTTCAAATCATAGAAAGGGAGAGTGTCAGTCCTCTTGTACTTAAGTCGGCATTGTGCCTTTTGTATTAAATTCGAATGCAATTTCTGTGTTTTATCGTCAATAAGAAGGTGCAAGGAATACAGTAAACCTGAAGTGAAGCATCGGAATCTAAAACTGGACTCACAGGAGAGGTTCAAATCATAGAAAGTGAGAGTGACAGTCCTCTTTTACTTAAGTCGGCATTGTGCCTTTCGTATTAAATTCGTATGAAATTTCTGTGTTTCATCGTCAATAAGAAGGTGCAAGGTATACAGTAAACCTGAAGTGAAGCTTCGGACTCTAAAACTGGAGTCACAGGAGATGTTCAAATCATACAAAGTGAGAGTGTCAGTCCTCTTGTACTTAAGTCGGCATTGTGCCTTTTGTATTAAATTCAGATGCAATTTCTGTGTTTCATCGTCAAAAAGAAGGTGCAAGGTATACAGTAAACCTGAAGTGAAGCATCGGAATCTAAAACTTGACTCACAGGGGAGGTTCAAAACATAGAAAGGGAGAGTGTCAGTCCTCTTGTACTTAAGTCGGCATTGTGCCTTTTGTATTAAATTCGGATGCAATTTCTGTGTTCCATCGTCAATAAGAAGGGATTGGGGAGAAGAGAAGTTTGTGGCACAACTTGACCAGAAGAAGGGATCGGTTGGTAGGACATGTTATGAGGCATCAAGGGATCACCAATTTAGTAGTGGAGGGCAGCGTGAAGGGTAAAAATCGTAGGGGGAGACCAAGAGATGAATACACTAAGCAGATTCAGAAGGATGTAGGTTGCAGTAAGTACTGGGAGATGAAAAAGCTTGCACAGGATAGAGTAGCATGGAGAGCTGCATCAAACCAGTCTCAGGAATGAAGACCACAACAACAACAACAAGAAGGTCCAAGGGATACAGAAAACCTGAAGTGAAGCATCGGAATCTAAAACTGGACTCACAGGAGAGGTTCAAATCATAGAAAGAGAGAGTGACAATCCTCTTTTACTTAAGTCGGCATTGTGCCTTTTGTATTAAATTCCGATGAAATTTCTGTGTTTCATCGTCAATAAGAAGGTCCAAGGGATACAGTAAACCTGAAGTGAAGCATCGGATTCTAAAACTGGACTCACAGGAGAGGTTCAAATCATAGAAAAAGAGAGTGTCAGTCCTCTTGTACTTAAGTCGGCATTGTGCCTTTTGTATTAAATTCGGATGCAATTTCTGTGTTTCATCGTCAATGAGAAAGTGCAAGGTATACAGTAAACCTGAAGTGAAGCATCGGAATCTAAAACTGGAATCACAGTAGAGGTTCAAATCATAGAAAGTGAGAGTGTCAGTCCTCTTGTACTTAAGTCGGCATTGTGCCTTTTTAATTTATTTCCGATGCAATTTCTGTGTTCATCGCCAATAAGAAGGTCCAAGGGATACAGTAAACCGGAAGTGAAGCATCGGAATCTAAAACTGTACTCACAGGAGAGGTTCAAATCATAGAAAGTGAGAGAGTCAGTCCTCTTGTACTTAAGTCGGCATTGTGCCTTTTGTATTAAATTCGGATGCAATTTCTGTGTTTGATCGTCAATACGAAGGTCCAAGGTATACAGTAAACCTGAAGTGAATCATCAGAATCTAAAACTGGACTCACAGGAGCGGTTCAAAGCATAGATAGGGAGAGTGTCAGTCCTCCTGTACTTAAGTCGGCATTGTGCCTTTTGCATTAAATTCGGATGCAATTTCTGTGTTTCATCGTCAATAAGAAGGTGCAAGGTATACAGTAAACCTGAAGTGAAGCATCGGAATCTAAATCTGGACTCACAGGAGAGGTCCAAATCATAGAAAGAGAGAGTGACAGTCCTCTTTTACTTAAGTCGGCATTGTGCCTTTTGTATTAAATAATGATGAAATTTCTGTGTTTCATCGTCAATAATAAGGTGCAAGGTATACAGTAAACCTGAAGTGAAGCTTCGGACTCTAAAACTCGACTCACAGGAGAGGTTCAAATCATAGAAAGTGAGAGTGTCAGTCCTCTTGTACTTAAGTCGGCATTGTGCATTTTGTATTAAATTCAGATGCAATTTCTGTGTTTCATCGTCAATAAGAAGGTGCAAGGTATACAGTAAACCTGAAGTGAACTTCGGAATCTAAAACTGGACTCACAGGGGAGGTTCAAAGCATAGAAAGGGAGAGTGTCAGTCCTCTTGTACTTAAGTCGGCATTGTGCCTTTTGTATTAAATTCGGATGCAATTTCTGTGTTTCATCGTCAATACGAAGGTGCAAAGTATACAGTAAACCTGAAGTGAAGCATCGGAATTTAAAACTGGACTCAAAGGAGAGGTTCATATCATAGAAAGAGAGAGTGTCAGTACTCTTGTACTTAAGTCGGCATTGTGCCTTTTGTATTAAATTTGGATGCAATGTCTGTGTTTCATCGTCAATAAGAAGGTGCAAGGTATACAGTAAACCTGAAGTGAAGCATCGGAATCTTAAACTGGACTCACAGGAGAGGTTAAAATCATAGAAAGAGAGAGTGACAATCCTCTTTTACTTAAGTCGGCATTGTGCCTTTTGTATTAAATTCCGATGAAATTTCTGTGTTTCATCGTCAATAAGAAGGTCCAAGGGATACAGTAAACCTGAAGTGAAGCATCGGAATCTAAAACTGGACTCACAGGAGAGGTTCAAATCATAGAAAAGGAGGGTGTCAGTCCTCTTGTACTTAAGTCGGCATTGTGCATTTTGTATTAAATTCGGATGCAATTTCTGTGTTTCATCGTCAATAAGAAGGTGCAAGGTATACAGTAAACCTGAAGTGAAGCATCGGAAACTAAAACTGGAATCACAGTAGAGGTTCAAATCATAGAAAGTGAGAGTGTCAGTCCTCTTGGACGTAAGTCGGCATTGTGCCTTTTTAATTTATTTCCGGTGCAATTTCTGTGTTTCATCGTCAATAAGAAGGTCCAAGGGATACAGTAAACCTGAAGTGAAGCATCGGAATCTAAAACTGGAATCACAGGGGAGGTTCAAATTATAGAAAGGGAGAGTGTCAGTTCTCTTGTAGTTAAGTCGGCATTGTGCCTTTTGTATTAAATTCGGATGCAATTTCTGTGTTTCATCGTCAATAAGACGGTCCAAGGTATACAGTAAACCTGAAGTGAAGCATCGGAATCTAAAACTGGAATCACAGGAGAGGTTCAAATCATAGATAATGAGAGTGTCAGTTTTCTTGTACTTAAGTAGGCATTGTGCCTTTTGTATTAAATTCGGATGCAATTTCTGTGTTTCATCGTCAATAAGAAGGTCAAAGGGATACAGTATACCTGAAGTGGAGCATCGGAATCTAAAACTGGACTCACAGGAGAGGTTCATATCATAGAAAAGGAGAGTGTCAGTCCTCTTGTACTTAAGTAAGCATTGTGCTTTTTGTATTAAATTCGGATGCAATTTCTGTGTTCCACCATCAATACGAAGGTACAAGGTATACAGTAAACCTGAAGTGAAGCATCGGAATCTAAAACTGGACTCACAGGAGCGGTTCAGAGCATAGAAAGAGAGAGTGTCAGTCCTCCTGTACTTAAGTCGGCATTGTGCCTTATGTATTAAATTCGGATGCAATTTCTGTGTTTCATCGTCAATAAGAAGGTGCAAGGTATACAGTAAACCTGAAATGAAACATCGGAATCTAAAACTGGTCTCACAGGAGAGGTTCAAATCATATAAAGTGAGATTGTCAGTCCTCTTGTACTTAAGTCGGCATTGTGCCCTTTGTATTAAATTTGGATGCAATTTCTGTGTTTCATCGTCAATAAGAAGGTCCAAGGGATACAGTAAACCTGAAGTGAAGCATCGGAATCAAAAACTGGACTCACAGGAGAGGTTCAAATCATAGTAAGGGAGAGTGTCAGTCCTCTTTTACTTAAGTCGGAATTGTGCCTTTTGTATTAAATTCGGATGCAATTTCTGTGTTTTATCGTCAATAAGAAGGTGCAAGGAATACAGTAAACCTGAAGTGAAGCATCGGAATCTAAAACTGGACTCACAGGAGAGGTTCAAATCATAGAAAGTGAGAGTGACAGTCCTCTTTTACTTAAGTCGGCATTGTGCCTTTCGTATTAAATTCGTATGAAATTTCTGTGTTTCATCGTCAATAAGAAGGTGCAAGGTATACAGTAAACCTGAAGTGAAGCTTCGGACTCTAAAACTGGAGTCACAGGAGATGTTCAAATCATAGAAAGTGAGAGTGTCAGTCCTCTTGTACTTAAGTCGGCATTGTGCCTTTTGTATTAAATTCAGATGCAATTTCTGTGTTTCATCGTCAAAAAGAAGGTGCAAGGTATACAGTAAACCTGAAGTGAAGCATCGGAATCTAAAACTTGACTCACAGGGGAGGTTCAAAACATAGAAAGGGAGAGTGTCAGTCCTCTTGTACTTAAGTCGGCATTGTGCCTTTTGTATTAAATTCGGATGCAATTTCTGTGTTCCATCGTCAATAAGAAGGGATTGGGGAGGAGAGAAGTTTGTGGCACAACTTGACCAGAAGAAGGGATCGGTTGGTAGGACATGTTATGAGGCATCAAGGGATCACCAATTTAGTAGTGGAGGGCAGCGTGAAGGGTAAAAATCGTAGGGGGAGACCAAGAGATGAATACACTAAGCAGATTCAGAAGGATGTAGGTTGCAGTAAGTACTGGGAGATGAAAAAGCTTGCACAGGATAGAGTAGCATGGAGAGCTGCATCAAACCAGTCTCAGGAATGAAGACCACAACAACAACAACAAGAAGGTCCAAGGGATACAGAAAACCTGAAGTGAAGCATCGGAATCTAAAACTGGACTCACAGGAGAGATTCAAATCATAGAAAGGGAGAGTGTCAGTCCTCTTGTACTTAAGTCGGCATTGTGCCTTTTGTATTAAATTCGAATGCAATTTCTGTGTTTTATCGTCAATAAGAAGGTGCAAGGTATACAGTAAACCTGAAGTGAAGCTTCGGACTCTAAAACTCGACTCACAGGAGAGGTTCAAATCATAGAAAGTGAGAGTGTCAGTCCTCTTGTACTTAAGTCGGCATTGTGCATTTTGTATTAAATTCAGATGCAATTTCTGTGTTTCATCGTCAATAAGAAGGTGCAAGGTATACAGTAAACCTGAAGTGAACTTCGGAATCTAAAACTGGACTCACAGGGGAGGTTCAAAGCATAGAAAGGGAGAGTGTCAGTCCTCTTGTACTTAAGTCGGCATTGTGCCTTTTGTATTAAATTCGGATGCAATTTCTGTGTTTCATCGTCAATACGAAGGTGCAAGGTATACAGTAAACCTGAAGTGAAGCATCGGAATTTAAAACTGGACTCAAAGGAGAGGTTCATATCATAGAAAGAGAGAGTGTCAGTACTCTTGTACTTAAGTCGGCATTGTGCCTTTTGTATTAAATTTGGATGCAATGTCTGTGTTTCATCGTCAATAAGAAGGTGCAAGGTATACAGTAAACCTGAAGAGAAGCATCGGAATTTTAAACTGGACACACAGGAGAGGTTAAAATCATAGAAAGAGAGAGTGACAATCCTCTTTT